>NW_027315945.1:2357669-2555169 GCF_026437365.1 Eucyclogobius newberryi | reverse complement strand
AAAATCAAGACGCTGCTGTCCCTATAAATCCTCTGGGACCGCATGAGGCTCGCTATTTCCGTCATTTTATTTTGAAGGGACCTCATGTTCAAAATCAAATCAAATCAATTTATTTTTGTAAGGCCCAAAATCACAACAACAGTTGCCTCTGAGGGCCACAGGGAGAAATGAATCAACAATGTCTGTGGTGGCGAGGGACGATGTCCCAGGGTCCTCTGTCCTTAGACTCTCCTTCTCGGCCAGGAAAAACTACAAAAAAAACCTCTTTGGGAAAAAAGCGTAGAAACCTGGAGGAGTTCCAGTGAAGGAGAGATCCCACTCTCACAGACGGACAGACGGACACGAGGAGACTGGAGCTGGACCCACTCTTCAGGCAGATGAGGGACCGACTGAGTCGAGCTGGACCCACTCTTCAGGCAGATGAGGGACCGTCTGAGTCGAGCTGGACCCACTCTTCAGGCAGAAGAGGGACCGTCTGAGTCGAGCTGGACCCACTCTTCAGGCAGAAGAGGGACCGTCGGAGGCGAGCTGGACCCACTCTTCAGGCAGACGAGGGACCGTCGGAGGCGAGCTGGACCCACTCTTCAGGCAGATGAGGGACCGACTGAGGCGAACTGGAGCCACTCTTCAGGCAGATGAGGGACCGTCCACACAGGGCAGGGACCACTTCACCAGGGGAGGGGCATCTGGGTCCACAGGTCCTCAGAAGTGAGAGAAAGAAAAGAAGGCGGTGAACAGTTTGCAAGTGGAATCAAAAAATAAATATTGTTTGATAGCATAAGTAGTCAGAAGAAGAAGAGGATAGTGCTCAAGCTGTCATACTTCCCCCAGCATAGTTACTCCTAGGGCAGCGTAGCTGAAGCTGTGGGTTTATCTTTCTGTTCCTAACTACTCTGACCATAAGCGATTTCGAAGAGGAACGTTTTAAGCCTGGACTTAAATGAAGAGACTGTGTCAGCATATTTAACATGGGTCGGGAGCTGATTCCATAACACAGGAGCTTGGTAGCTAAACGCTCTACCTCCTACAGTACTTTTAGAGACTCTTGGCACCACCAGAAGGCCAGCATTCTGAGAGCGAAGAGCTCTGTTTGGATGATATGGTTCTATAGCATCTTTGAGGTAGGATGGGGCCATGTCATTTATGGCTTTGTAGGTCAAGAGTAGAATTTTGAATTTGATTCTAGACTCGACGGGGAGCCAGTGAAGAGACTTCAGCACCGGCGTAATGTGCTCTCTTCTTTTTGTTCCTGTTAGTAATCTTGCTGCTGCATTTTGAACCAGTTGAAAGCTTTTTATGGAGCTTTTAGGACACGCTGCAAGCAGGGAGTTACAGTAGTCTAATCTAGTCGTTACAAATGCATGGATAAGTTTTTCGGCATCACTTTTAGGCAGGATTCTTCTGATTTTGGCGATGTTGCACAAATGGAAATAGGCTGTTTTACAAGCTTGATTTATATGAGCTTTAAATGAGAGCTCCTGGTCAAATAAGACTACAAGGTTTCTTACAGTAGAACTGGAGGCTACACTGACATTGTCCAGTGTGACTATCTGCTCAGATAGAGCGTCTCGTAGATGCTTAGGGCCAAGCACAATGACCTCGGTTTTTTCAGGGTTAAGAAGCAGGTAGTTTAGTGTCATCCAGGTTTTTATCTCCTTCACACAAGTACTAAGTCTGTCTACTTGATCGCTCTGATCAGGTTTCATTGATAAATACAGCTGAGTGTCGTCTGCAGAGCAGTGGAAGTTAATGCCATGCTTTCTGATAATGTTGCCTAATGGTAGCATATAAAGAGTAAACAGAATTGGACCGAGTACCGAACCCTGTGGCACACCGTAAATTACTTTAGAGCTTGGTGAGGAGCTCTGGTTTACATTAACAAATTGGAACCTATCAGATAGATAGGATTTAAACCAGCTGAGGGCTGTTCCTCCAACACCTACATCACATTCTAACCTCTGCAGTAGAATGTTGTGGTCGATGGTGTCAAACGCTGCGCTGAGGTCCAACAGAACCAGGATTGAGACCAGTCCATCGTCAGTGGCTAATAACAAATCATTTGTGACTTTAACTAGTGCAGTTTCAGTGCTGTGGTGGGCTCTGAACCCTGACTGGAAAACTTCAAATAAGTTATTGTCCTGCAGGTGGCGACAAAGCTGTTTTACTACAACTTTTTCAAGGATTTTAGAGACGAAGGGAAGATTTGAAATAGGTCTGTAGTTTACCAATAGGTCGGGATCTAGATTAGGCTTTTTCAGAAGAGGTTTAATGACTGCATGTTTGAAGGACTGTGGAACATAGCCACTTTGGAGTGAAGTATTTATTATATTAAGAATAGGGTCTATAATTAGGGGGAGAATGTCTTTGAGGAGCTTGGAATGGGGTCTAGGACACAAGTGGAGCTTTTAGAGGACATAATGGCTGAAGTTATCTCTGCTTGATCAACAGCTGTGAACCTTTCTAGGTTTACAGGTGGATTTATATGGGACGTTAGATTTAGAGCTTGGGCTAGTTCAGGGCTAATAGCGGGGTAATTTCATCTAATTTATCTCTGATTGTTTTTATTTTATTATTAAAAAATAGGAGGAAATCATCAGAGCTAAGTGTAGCTGGGATTGAGGGCTCTACTGCACTGTGACAGTTTGTTAGCCTAGCTACAGTGCTGAAAAGGAATTTAGTGTTACTTTTGTTGACTTCTATTAGATTTGAATAATATCTGGTTTGGGCCTCACGCAGAGCCTGCTTACAGGACAGGAGCAACTTTTCCTGCTTTTAGGGATTCTTCGGTGTGAGAGCGACGAAATAATCCCTCTAACTTTCTAACTCTTTGTTTATGTGAACGCAGTTCTTGGTTGTACCATGGGGAGGCGCACTTTGGCCTAATGACCTTCTGTTTTAACGGCGCGACAACGTCAAGAGCAGACTTCAGAGAATTCATGGTCAAGTCGACACATTGATCACTTAAACTGGGACTAAAGCTGTTCTCAGCAGGATCACATGACATGATCACATGACATGATCACATGACATGATCACATGACATGTCACTGAATATTGGCTCTATTATTTCTTTGAATTTTGAGATAGATTTTTCAGATATTGTCCTTTTCATTATAACTTTATTTTGTGGGACTGGATGATCTTTAAGAATAAACTGAAAGGTAATTAGGAAATGATCTGACAATATAGGGTTTTGAGGGAGGACACTGAGGTCACTAATCTCTGTTCCATACGTTAGGACAAGATCCAGAGTGTTCTTGTGAGTGTGAGTCGGTTTATTTACATTCTGAGTGAAACCAATGCTGTCTAACAAGGCGCTGAAGGCATTACTGATAACCAGTTGTTGAATGCTGAGAGACGGCTGTACAATTCAGCATTGATCCGATTGGGCAGGGGACCAGAAAATATTACAGTGTCCGACATCGACTTCGCTAGGTCACACACCGCGGCTACTTGAACTTTGAGCACCTCTGATTGTCTCCGCCGGGCGTCGTTACCGCCTGCGTGAACCACGACTCGCCGGAAACGGGTCCTACTCCGCTTTAAGATCCTAAGGTTTCCTTCGATGTCACCCATTCTGGCCCCCGGGTAACACCTAACGCTAGCAGCTGGCAGCTTCACGTCTCTAACAATAGAACTCCCGATTACAAGAGTTTCTCTCGTGTGTTCAGCGGGCGTGTGATCGCTGAGGGGAGAAAACCTATTATAGACGTGAAGCTCACGGCGCTCTGAGGTTCGGCGTTTAGTGCCTTGTCCCCTCCGAACTGTCACAAAATGGTCCCTATTCTGTTCCTGGTCTAGTCCCGGCTGCACGGGAGACGCTGAGGGGCTGAGCTCGGCCTTACTGCTACTGCTAATGCTAATGCTACGCCCTGCAGCGCGGTCCGGTAGCCCTCGCGCTAAAACCGAACTATAACTGGACTTAAGCTCCTCTAAACAGCGGATCCGCGCTTCTAACTCCGTAACCCTGGCAACCAAAACTACCACTACACTGCACTTCACGCACCTATCGTCAGAGAAGGAGCCAGGGTTCTGACTCGACATATGACAGCTCAAACAGGTAAAGGTAGATCCAGCCATGACGCTAGCGGCTAGGCTACGCTAGGCTAGTTCAGGCTGGAGCTAGAAAGTGAGGAGGGCTTTTTAATCCACCAAATACTGAAAAGCGAGCGGCTTGAGGCTCCGGATTGTTTGCGGAGAAATCAAACGTTCACTTTCGTGTATATGATGCGTAAATAGTGTGTATAATTCGTGGATTAATCGGTAAAAGGCTCTAAGAACGAACAGCTCTGAAAACGCGACACACTCACCGGAAATGACGTCACCGGATAGAGAGTCGTTACCCATGACTACGGCGGGAACCGGCTTTCTATTTCCTCCTCTCTTCTCTCGGAGTTTACGTCCAGCCCATCTGCTTCTCTGTGTTTTCCTTAGGATGTCCGCCGGGATAACGTGACGATCTCCGGGTAAGACGACTGTTCTCCGCAGTTTCATGAGTTCTTCCTTTGTGTAAACGCGGTACGGCGCCGGCCGGGGGGGCGTGGGGGGGCCGGGGGGTCTCGGAGCCGAGGCACATCGCGACGACACAACGAAAACACTCAATCCAGTGTATATGTACTGTGTATAAGTACAATATAGTACTGACATGTAGTACTGACATGTAGTACTGACATGTAGTACTGACATGTAGTTCTGACATGTACTTCTGACATGTAGTACTGACATGTAGTACTGACATGTAGTACTGACATGTAGTACTGACATGTAGTTCTGACATGTACTTCTGACATGTAGTACTGACATGTAGTTCTGACATGTACTTCTGACATGTAGTACTGACATGTAGTTCTGACATGTAGTACTGACATGTAGTACTGACATGTAGTGCTGACACGTAGTACTGACATGTAGTGCTGACACGTAGCTCTGATAGTACTGACATGTAGTACTGACATGTAGTACTGACATGCTCCTCCTTTTGCGTGTTCAAATACAAGTGATACACTTTTAGCACACATGGATGTGCTTTATAGCAGTGCTTATTTTGTCATGTTCATCTATTCATGGACTAAATAAGTTTCATGTACAAGTAAAATTATGTTTCTAGCTGTTAGCTGTAAACCTGTCAGACTCTGGTGGAGGCTTCATACAAAAGGACATGTACTTCCCTCCTCCTCTCTCCGACTGAATATGCGCTCTTGTCCTTGTTGGTAGCGATCAGAGCTAGCGCCCTGATGTTAATGTGCTGATTATGTAACTCCACGAACCTCTGACTGACGATTCCGTGGGCCGGTGTGATATAACCGTCTCAGCGTCATTTCAACTGTCAAAGAGACAATATGAGTGCTGCTAAGACAATACAGGAGCCGTTTAGAGCCCGTCTGTAGGAAGCAGCAGAGCGTGTTCGCATGTGTAATCAGCTTATCCAATGCACTGTTGTTGTGTCCTTGAGCAAGACCCACCCATGCGTGTGCAGGGTATGAACGGTGGTGAATGGAGGTTTCTTGACGTAAAGTGCTTTGTCATGGTTACAGTGCCTATAGCTGTACACAAGCACAGAGTACACACAATCACAGAGTACACACAACCACAGAGTACACACAAGCAAAGAGTACACACAAGCACACAGTACACACAATCACAGAGTACACACAATCACACAATCACAGAGTACACACAATCACACAATCACAGAGTACACACAATCACAGAGTACACACAATCACAGAGTACACACAATCACAGAGTACACACAATCACACAATACACACAATCACAGAGTACACACAATCACAGAGTGCACACAATCACAGAGTACACACAATCACACAATACACACAATCACACAATCATAGAGTACACACAATCACAGAGTGCACACAATCACACAATCATAGAGTACACACATTCACAGAGTACACACGATCACAGAGTACACACGATCACAGAGTACACACGATCACCGAGTACACACGATCACCGAGTACACACGATCACAGAGTACACACGATCACAGAGTACACACAACCACAGAGTACACACAACCAAAGAGTACACACAACCACAGAGTACACACAACCACAGAGTACACACAATCACAGAGTACACACAATCACACAATCACAGAGTACACACAATCACACAGTACACACAATCACAGAGTACACACAATCACAGAGTACAAACAACCACAGAGTACACAAAATCACAGAGTACACACAACCACAGAGTACACACAATCACAGAGTACACACAATCACAGAGTGCACACAATCACAGAGTACACACAATCACACAATACACACAATCACACAATCATAGAGTACACACAATCACAGAGTGCACACAATCACACAATCATAGAGTACACACATTCACAGAGTACACACGATCACAGAGTACACACGATCACAGAGTACACACGATCACCGAGTACACACGATCACCGAGTACACACGATCACAGAGTACACACGATCACAGAGTACACACAACCACAGAGTACACACAACCAAAGAGTACACACAACCACAGAGTACACACAACCACAGAGTACACACAATCACAGAGTACACACAATCACACAATCACAGAGTACACACAATCACACAGTACACACAATCACAGAGTACACACAATCACAGAGTACAAACAACCACAGAGTACACACAATCACAGAGTACACACAATCACAGAGTACACACAATCACACAATCACAGAGTACACACAATCACAGAGTACACACAATCACAGAGCACACACAACCACAGAGTACACACAAGCAAAGAGTACACACAAGCACACAGTACACACAATCACAGAGTACACACAATCACACAATCACAGAGTACACACAATCACACAATCACAGAGTACACACAATCACAGAGTACACACAATCAGAGTACACACAATCACAGAGTACACACAATCACACAATCACAGAGTACACTTAATCACAGAGTACACACAATCACACAATCACAGAGTACACACGATCACAGAGTACACACGATCACAGAGTACACACAACCACAGAGTACACACAATCACCGAGTACACACAACCACAGAGTACACACAACCACAGAGTACACACAATCACAGAGTACACACAACCACAAAGTACACACAACCACAGAGTACACACAACCACAGAGTACACACAACCACAGAGTACACACAATCACAGAGTACACACAATCACACAATCACAGAGTACACACAATCACAGAGTACACACAATCACAGAGCACACACAACCACAGAGTACACACAAGCAAAGAGTACACACAAGCACACAGTACACACAATCACAGAGTACACACAATCACACAATCACAGAGTACACACAATCACACAATCACAGAGTACACACAATCACAGAGTACACACAATCAGAGTACACACAATCACAGAGTACACACAATCACACAATCACAGAGTACACTTAATCACAGAGTACACACAATCACACAATCACAGAGTACACACGATCACAGAGTACACACGATCACAGAGTACACACAACCACAGAGTACACACAATCACCGAGTACACACAACCACAGAGTACACACAACCACAGAGTACACACAATCACAGAGTACACACAACCACAAAGTACACACAACCACAGAGTACACACAACCACAGAGTACACACAACCACAGAGTACACACAATCACAGAGTACACACAATCACACAATCACAGAGTACACACAATCACAGAGTACACACAATCACACAGTACACACAATCACAGAGTACACACAATCACAGAGTACAAACAACCACAGAGTACACACAATCACAGAGTACACACAACCACAGAGTACACACAATCACAGAGTACACACAATCACAGAGTACACACAATCACACAATCACAGAGTACACACAATCACACAGTACACACAATCACAGAGTACACACAATCACAGAGTACAAACAACCACAGAGTACACACAATCACAGAGTACACACAATCACAGAGTACACACAATCACACAATCACAGAGTACACACAATCACAGAGTACACACAATCACAGAGTACACACAATCACAGAGCACACACAACCACAGAGTACACACAAGCAAAGAGTACACACAAGCACACAGTACACACAGTCACAGAGTACACACAATCACACAATCACAGAGTACACACAATCACACAATCACAGAGTACACACAATCACACAATCACACAATCACAGAGTACACATAATCACAGAGTACACACAATCACACAATCACAGAGTACACACAATCACAGAGTACACACAATCAGAGTACACACAATCACAGAGTACACACAATCACACAATCACAGAGTACACACAATCACACAATCACAGAGTACACACAATCACACAATCACACAATCACAGAGTACACTTAATCACAGAGTACACACAATCACACAATCACAGAGTACACACAATCACAGAGTACACACAAGCACACAGTACACACAGTCACAGAGTACACACAATCACACAATCACAGAGTACACACAATCACACAATCACAGAGTACACACAATCACACAATCACACAATCACAGAGTACACTTAATCACACAATCACAGAGTACACACGATCACAGAGTACACACGATCACAGAGTACACACGATCACAGAGTACACACGATCACAGAGTACACACGATCACCGAGTACACACAACCACAGAGTACACACAACCACAGAGTACACACAATCACAGAGTACACACAACCACAGAGTACACACAACCACAGAGTACACACAACCACAGAGTACACACAACCACAGAGTACACACGATCACAGAGTACACACGATCACAGAGTACACACAACCACAGAGTACACACAACCACAGAGTACACACAACCACAGAGTACACACAACCACAGAGTACACACAACCACAGAGTCACAGTAGTTGGGGGAAAAAAATCCTAATGGAAATCTGCTTTTGTAAACTCTGTAAAAGGTGGTAGGCCATAGGCAGCTCTCAGAAAGGGCCTAGAAAATGACTTCCGTCCCTGGTCCTGGGAAATACTTTTTGTTATAGTTTCTATGAAGTAAAATAGTTAAACTTCTTCCACCAAAAGTTCCTCAAGCGGGAACTTTGCAGTTTGTGGTAAATCGTCTGTTGAAGTTGGAAATGTACGAAAATATGCAAATATTAGCCTCTCATACTATTTTTCACTCAATTTATCTCAGAAAATGAAAGGGTCACACTCTTCATTTTTGGCACATAAACAGACAATACAATGAATATTTGATATGTGAAATATCAGGTTGATGGGCGTGGTCGTCTTGAATTAGTCATATGTTAAAAAGCCTCATATTGAAACAAGCTCCCCATTAGGGTTGTGTTCAAAATATCGATACGGCGATATGTCGTCACAGACTCCATATCAATACTGAGTCACAGTATCGATATTTTTTTAATAAAAAAAAATAAAATATATATACATATTTTTTTTGAAGTTTTGTGGCCCGTTGGCTTTAAAGGAGGTGGAATAGTTCTTTTATTCTGCTGTTTGTGCCGTGCTCCTCTGGGTCGAGGTGAGAAGGAGCTGTGGACCTGATCAGAAGCTGATCTGTGCAGAAGATGCTGCTGCAGCATATTCAGACCATGATAATTGTTTTGCAAGAAACATGCAATACTTCAGTAGAATGTGTTCCATATATTTCTATTTGGATCAGTTGGATGTGTGAAGTTATTAGAGCAGAATGGATTTATAAAGAAGTGCTTTGTGGATAGACTTGAAATTTCATACATTTTTGTATCCAGAGTAAAACCATGACCCATTTGGTACATTTTTAAGACCCTTTTTTCAAAAATGTATCAAGATACATACAACAAAATGTTATAATAAGTTCCAAATTCTTTAATAATAAAAAATATCCCAATGTAAACAAATTTAATAATCAAACAGTTCATATCACGAGCTCCACAATAGGCTACGAGCAGAAAATAGTTTAATTATGCATAACCATCATACTATCAAATAAAAACTGTATCTGGACAAATTGTGATCAAGGAGATGGTTTCCTCGGCAACATGGATGTTATGGAGATGAAGACAGTGGGAACTTCAGGACTGAAGCCCCGAGGAAGGACATGTCCCTGTTGGACCTGCCGTTGGGCCAGACACTTTCAAAGTTCATGATACGATCAAATGATGCAATGTGACCAAGATGATTCAGTGTCTTCAGTACATGAGATGCACCTGTGAGACGTCCAACTGTCCAAGGGCCAGTGATTCTGGTGTTTGTTTATAGCATCAGAAGCACGAGAGACAATGTCTCTGCAGATGGACAGAAAGCTTGAGTTCAATCTGGCCTGATACTTCTTGTAATTCGCCCAAAGTAGGATCTTCTGATGCTCCCACTGTCCAGGCGAGCAGGTTAAACAGTTCTTGAGGCACAAATTGGTGACATTAAACTCCTCAGAAGTAGAGGCCACGCCCACTGAACACCTGGCTTTTGTTTGACAGCAGAGGACAGTGTGTGGAGGAGGTCACAGCAGAGGAGAGTGTGTAGGAGGTCACAGCAGAGGAGAGTGTGTGGAGGAGGTCACAGCAGAGGACGGTGTGTGGAGGAGGTCACAGCAGAGGACAGTGTGTGGAGGAGGTCACAGCAGAGGACAGTGTGTGGAGGAGGTCACAGCAGAGGACAGTGTGTGGAGGAGGTCACAGCAGAGGACAGTGTGTGGAGGAGGTCACAGCAGAGGACAGTGTGTGGAGGAGGTCACAGCAGAGGACAGTGTGTGGAGGAGGTCACAGCAGAGGACAGTGTGTGGAGGAGGTCACAGCAGAGGACAGTGTGTGGAGGAGGTCACAGCAGAGGACAGTGTGTGGAGGAGGTCACAGCAGAGGACAGTGTGTGGAGGAGGTCACAGCAGAGGACAGTGTGTGGAGGAGGTCACAGCAGAGGACAGTGTGTGGAGGAGGTCACAGCAGAGGACAGTGTGTGGAGGAGGTCACAGCAGAGGACAGTGTGTGGAGGAGGTCACAGCAGAGGACGGTGTGTGGAGGAGGTCACAGCAGAGGACAGTGTGTGGAGGAGGTCACAGCAGAGGACAGTGTGTGGAGGAGGTCACAGCAGAGGACGGTGTGTGGAGGAGGTCACAGCAGAGAACGGTGTGTGGAGGAGGTCACAGCAGAGGACAGTGTGTGGAGGAGGTCACAGCAGAGGAGAGTGTGTGGAGGAGGTCACAGCAGAGGAGAGTGTGTGGAGGAGGTCACAGCAGAGGACGGTGTGTGGAGGAGGTCACAGCAGAGGACAGTGTGTGGAGGAGGTCACAGCAGAGGACAGTGTGTGGAGGAGGTCACAGCAGAGGACAGTGTGTGGAGGAGGTCACAGCAGAGGACAGTGTGTGGAGGAGGTCACAGCAGAGGACAGTGTGTGGAGGAGGTCACAGCAGAGGACAGTGTGTGGAGGAGGTCACAGCAGAGGACAGTGTGTGGAGGAGGTCACAGCAGAGGACAGTGTGTGGAGGAGGTCACAGCAGAGGACAGTGTGTGGAGGAGGTCACAGCAGAGGACAGTGTGTGGAGGAGGTCACAGCAGAGGAGAGTGTGTGGAGGAGGTCACAGCAGAGGACGGTGTGTGGAGGAGGTCACAGCAGAGGACAGTGTGTGGAGGAGGTCACAGCAGAGGACAGTGTGTGGAGGAGGTCACAGCAGAGGACAGTGTGTGGAGGAGGTCACAGCAGAGGACAGTGTGTGGAGGAGGTCACAGCAGAGGACAGTGTGTGGAGGAGGTCACAGCAGAGGACAGTGTGTGGAGGAGGTCACAGCAGAGGACAGTGTGTGGAGGAGGTCACAGCAGAGGACAGTGTGTGGAGGAGGTCACAGCAGAGGACGGTGTGTGGAGGAGGTCACAGCAGAGGACGGTGTGTGGAGGAGGTCACAGCAGAGGACGGTGTGTGGAGGAGGTCACAGCAGAGGACGGTGTGTGGAGGAGGTCACAGCAGAGGACAGTGTGTGGAGGAGGTCACAGCAGAGGACGGTGTGTGGAGGAGGTCACAGCAGAGGACAGTGTGTGGAGGAGGTCACAGCAGAGGAGAGTGTGTGGAGGAGGTCACAGCAGAGGAGAGTGTGTAGGAGGTCACAGCAGAGGAGAGTGTGTGGAGGAGGTCACAGCAGAGGACGGTGTGTGGAGGAGGTCACAGCAGAGGACAGTGTGTGGAGGAGGTCACAGCAGAGGACAGTGTGTGGAGGAGGTCACAGCAGAGGACAGTGTGTGGAGGAGGTCTCTCCTTGTCTAGTCCTGAAGTCACATGCTCTGGACTTAAAGGGACATTGTCTGTTCCTGAAGATCCTGAGTCACTTTCTGATGCAGAGTCTAAATCATCTAAAACAGTCCCAGTTGAAAGTGTTTCCACAAACACAAGTTCACTCTTACTCCTCATATTTGGCTGATGAAAGGTGATCTGAGGATCATTTGCTTGAATCTTTGACTTGAGCTGGTCGTTCCTGTCATTAAAAAGTATCGGTGAATGTGATGTACAATAATTCTGTGGAATGCTGGTGAATGAGATTTCAAAGAAAAAAACATTGACTTCAGATAATTCCCAGGTCAAGGCCCATTCCTACAGAACTGCATTGATGATGCTCCAATGTGTTTTGGATTAGGAACATTTTTCATGGAGCCACAAGTTCATGATTCAGTCCAAAACAAAATCTTAAAATTGAGGCTCTTTGAAAAGGACTTTTTCCTGAGCCGAAAATCTAAATCAATTCAATAGCAAAAATATTTCTTTACTACTAGTTATATTCAATAATTCTCTAAACAAAATGATGATGAGTTTACCTGTAATTGGAGGCATCCAATGGCTCGAGCTTCTGCACAATTTTCTGGAAGGTCTTTAGAAGACTTTAGAAGAACTTCTTGGTTGTTCAAAATCCTCTTGATAATGACAGTATCACAGAATATCTTGTATGAGACGTCAAATGGCTTTCTGTCTCTGTAAAATGCATCATAGAATGACGCTTAGTTTACAAGTAAATAACACTAGTCAATAATTAAAGCAATGTCTAAGGAAAATAAGAGCCTTGGATAAAAACATCAAGATTCAGTGGCTTGATTAAATTTAAATATTCCTTAACAATTCCCTCAGCAAAGTGTAATTCTATCAGGTGTAAGTTCATATTCTATGAACAAAATATTTGGAGGATATACATGTCTCATGAATACATGCCTTCCTGTTTCAGACTGATTCTTAGAAAGGAATTGAGTAAATGTTCTGTAGCAGCTGTAGTGATATCTGGCCTCACAATCTTTCCCACGGATCTGCATCAACATTGTCTCATCGTGCTTCAGCTCTGCTGCCTCCCCTAGTTGTCCTGAAAAATGTCAAATGTAAGGACTAAACCCACTATTAATACAAGTACAATGTATAAATAATCCCATGTTTAATACAAGTACAATGTATAAATAATCCCATGTTTAATACAAGTACAATGTATAAATAATCCCATGTTTAATACAAGTACAATGTATAAATAATCCCATGTTTAATACAAGTACAATGTATAAATAATCCCATGTTTAATACAAGTACAATGTATAAATAATCCCATGTTTAATACAAGTACAATGTATAAATAATTCCATGTTTAATACAAGTACAATGTATAAATAATCCCATGTTTAATACAAGTACAATGTATAAATAATCCCATGTTTAATACAAGTACAATGTATAAATAATCCCATGTTTAATACAAGTACAATGTATAAATAATTCCATGTTTAATACAAGTACAATGTATAAATAATCCCATGTTTAATACAAGTACAATGTATAAATAATCCCATGTTTAATACAAGTACAATGTATAAATAATCCCATGTTTAATACAAGTACAATGTATAAATAATCCCATGTTTAATACAAGTACAATGTATAAATAATTCCATGTTTAATACAAGTACAATGTATAAATAATCCCATGTTTAATACAAGTACAATGTATAAATAATCCCATGTTTAATACAAGTACAATGTATAAATAATTCCATGTTTAATACAAGTACAATGTATAAATAATCCCATGTTTAATACAAGTACAATGTATAAATAATCCCATGTTTAATACAAGTACAATGTATAAATAATCCCATGTTTAATACAAGTACAATGTATAAATAATCCCATGTTTAATACAAGTACAATGTATAAATAATCCCATGTTTAATACAAGTACAATGTATAAATAATTCCATGTTTAATACAAGTACAATGTATAAATAATCCCATGTTTAATACAAGTACAATGTATAAATAATCCCATGTTTAATACAAGTACAATGTATAAATAATCCCATGTTTAATACAAGTACAATGTATAAATAATCCCATGTTTAATACAAGTACAATGTATAAATAATTCCATGTTTAATACAAGTACAATGTATAAATAATTCCATGTTTAATACAAGTACAATGTATAAATAATTCCATGTTTAATACAAGTACAATGTATAAATAATCCCATGTTTAATACAAGTACAATGTATAAATAATCCCATGTTTAATACAAGTACAATGTATAAATAATCCCACTATTAATACAAGTACAATGTATAAATAATCCCATGTTTAATACAAGTACAATGTATAAATAATCCCATGTTTAATACAAGTACAATGTATAAATAATCCCATGTTTAATACAAGTACAATGTATAAATAATCCCATGTTTAATACAAGTACAATGTATAAATAATCCCATGTTTAATACAAGTACAATGTATAAATAATCCCATGTTTAATACAAGTACAATGTATAAATAATCCCATGTTTAATACAAGTACAATGTATAAATAATCCCATGTTTAATACAAGTACAATGTATAAATAATCCCATGTTTAATACAAGTACAATGTATAAATAATCCCATGTTTAATACAAGTACAATGTATAAATAATCCCATGTTTAATACAAGTACAATGTATAAATAATCCCATGTTTAATACAAGTACAATGTATAAATAATCCCATGTTTAATACAAGTACAATGTATAAATAATCCCATGTAGGCCTAGTAGAGACAGACGGGTCTGGACTACCACTACTAGTCAGCTCAATCCAAATGTATTTGAAGTCTGCTGTGGCCTTAATGTGCCTCACTTACAAAAACATCACAAGTTTTGATCTACTTTTGCTAGAATGTATTATTATTTTGAGTGACAAGGGAAGAAAATAAATAAAATACATTAAAATAGTGAACATATATCTACAAACATTGGAATACGAGACTGAAACATTCGAGATATTCCAAGATTTAATTACACAAAAATACAGACTTATCGCAATTTTCTGTTTCTGCTTTGGACAATTTCTCCTTCACTCTCGTCCGCTCCACCGTTGTAAATCTTTCCTTTTTCAGACAGACTTCAGGAAGAATTGCTGAATATCCCTGAATTTCGCATTTCGAACGCAATCTCTCAGGGGACGGTCCTGTCTCAGGGGACGGTCCTGTCTCAGGGGACGGTCCTGCAACAGCACTGTCTCAGGGGACGGTCCTGCAGCAGCGCTGTCTCAGGGGACGGTCCTGCAGCAGCACTCAGGGGACGGTCCTGCAGCAGCGCTGTCTCAGGGGACGGTCCTGCAGCAGCACTGTCTCAGGGGACGGTCCTGTCTCAGGGGACGGTCCTGCAGCAGCACTGTCTCAGGGGACGGTCCTGTCTCAGGGGACGGTCCTGCAGCAGCACTGTCTCAGGGGACGGTCCTGCAGCAGCACTCAGGGGACGGTCCTGCAGCAGCACTCAGGGGACGGTCCTGCAGCAGCACTGTCTCAGGGGACGGTCCTGTCTCAGGGGACGGTCCTGCAGCAGCACTGTCTCAGGGGACTGTCCTGCAGCAGCACTCAGGGGACGGTCCTGCAGCAGCACTGTCTCAGGGGACGGTCCTGCAGCAGCACTGTCTCAGGGGACGGTCCTGCAGCAGCACTCAGGGGACGGTCCTGCAGCAGCACTGTCTCAGGGGACGGTCCTGCAGCAGCACTCAGGGGACGGTCCTGCAGCAGCACTGTCTCAGGGGACGGTCCTGCAGCAGCACTGTCTCAGGGGACGGTCCTGCAGCAGCACTGTCTCAGGGGACGGTCCTGTCTCAGGGGACGGTCCTGCAGCAGCACTCTCTGGAAACAATATTGATATAGCTTACTATTCATGCACTTTTTGCATGCAAGTTTTCATTTTTATTTTGATATCGTATCATCATCATTATTGAAAATGAACATGACGACATGTCCCCAATATTTTCCCTCGGCCTGTAAGATAACATAGCTATTGTTAGTCATAGAAATGCATTTTAACTTATTATTTCCTATACATTTTGTTAGACAAGACGTCACGACTGCCACTACTACTACATACGTCTGTTCTTTTAAATAAAACGAGTTGTGTAGCATATATAAGGTGTACTCACCAGTATGATCTGTTTCTTCAGTCTCTGCTTGGCATAGAACAGCTGTCTTTTGTCAGTAAAACGTTTGTAGCAGGAGGGATGAGAGCAGGAGGGACACTCACTCTCCAACATGTGTACGATGTGCAACACGGCGTTGTTCTCTCCCGTTCAGTGAGATCCACTCTTTTGCGATCGTCCTGAATGTGTCCCATCGTGTTTGAGTCATAACGCGGGTATTTTCCACACAATCATCTACAATATGCAAACAGCACGCAGGATGCTCCTCTGGATTCGGCGATGCGCGCTGCCGCCATCGACAGGGCGTCGCCATCTTTGTTTACAAAAAGCTTCACTCTTGTAGTGTAAAATTCCGACATTCAAAGTCGAAATGCAAAATAAATACAGGATTTCTGTTTGAGGAAACTTCAGGTAAGCAGCTGCTGTGCTACATTTTCAGAATATGTTAAGAGATTCTATTTCCCAGGACCCTGGAACGGAACGACAAGATACAGAAGTTAGCCGATGGCCTCTGGTGATCCAAGTAAAGTTCACCACAGGCACATTTATAAACTTTGTGTCACAGCTAAAATCCTTAAAAATCTAGTTGGAAGACATTTTAGACACTAATGATACTTTATATAACTCTCAGTCCGTCTTAGAAGATGTGGGTGTAATACCTCATTCATCCACTCGTGTTCCACCGTAGAAAAAGATTCAGATTCATCATCTGGACGCTAAAAACAGAGTCCAGATGATGAATCTGAATCTTTTTCTACTCTGGTTTTAGAAAGAAACATAGTATGGTCCCAACTGCTCTTACAGTTTTTTACAATTGAATAAACACAATTTTGATTGTTTTGTTTTATTTAGCACAAACACCTTAGCTCCTTTGCAAAATGAATGGCTCATAGGTGTGGTCATTTGGCTCATAGGTGTGGTCATTTGGCTCATAGGTGTGGTCATTTGGCTCATTGGTGTGGTCATTTGGCTCATTGGTGTGGTCATTTTGCACATGGGTGTGGTCATTTGACGGTCAGTGCTTTAGAATTGCAGAAGTGACATCTTGATATACTTCTGTGACTTGTGTCTAAATGCACACAAGTGTGTTTAGTGTCACTGTGTGTGTTGTTCTGCACAAAGTGTGAACTGACTTATTGTGTTACATCGGCTCAAATCTGGAACAGAGTTTTGCTCATTGAGTGTGAGGTTTGGATAATTGGGCAAAACTTTAGATTTTAGTGTTTATTCAATTGTAAAAAAAACTGTAAGGTTCTAAATAAGGCTGGAGTGGGATGGTACCAGTCCATATATGGTGATAGTGTTTGACCAATGACAAACGCACCACCTGTGGGAGAAAGAAGGGCAAAGAAAGAAGTGAGCAATACAATTGATTGAGTTTCTGTTTTTCAATTTGCTCCCAAAATTGAGAAAAATGAATACATTAAATAATAATAATAATAATAATAATAATAATAATAATAATAAATATAGCCGCAAGCAGCAATGATCGGCCCTCGCCACGCCGCCGCCACGCCGCAAGAGGAGGGGGCGCTTACGCGAAGCGCTCGCCCACTTCCAAATGGACTGCGCCCATTCACTCATTGTTGACTATTTCTGTCATAGCAGGAGTAAGTATGCATGATCCATGCCTTCGGCATGGGCTAGTCCACTGTACTTGCCAGGGGCGACGGGGTCGGACAGTTGAGCAATAGGCCCTCCGCCCTGCTGGGGCTCGGGCCTAATAATATTCCGATGAGAAAACAATGTTTCCCATTTTTCAAATGTCATAAACTATACATTTTCGGAAAGCGCTCGCGCTTTCCTACCTCATGGTGTGGGTCCCTGATCACTGACGGGTACTTTCGTTAATTTTAAGTGGGCTCCGCCCACTTTGTGTTTTTGCCCCTCTAAACAGTAATAATGTTCAATTTTTGCATTACATGCTTATATGAACCGAACATGCAAGAGATGGGGAACATATTCGTGAGCTACTTAGCACAAATGAGTGCTTTATCCCAATTTAAAGAGCTTGTTTAGTGCGTACTTTTGCACTTTTGTGTCTCCCTTAAAAAAGAGTTTTTGATCTCAATGGGATTTTACCTGGTTGAATAAAGGTTCATAAATATATCAATTAGAAATAGGAGCATTGCCATAGCAATTCACATTTTATAGGACACAATCTTATGCCAAATTGACTTTTTTGAGCTTTTAACCAAGTTCTAAAGCCCGACAGAATTCAGGCTCAAATATGCTCTACGTATGCGATGTGTCTGCTCACCGCATATGGACCTGTAGCTGTGGAGCTGTACATGTGCTGACCACTGGGGACAGTAGAGAACACAGTGGAAGCTCAACTTTATGTTGAGTGATGAGAACAAGCTGTTTCTTAGTTTCCTTGGCTCTTTTCCAATAAATGTGATCTAAAAACGGTGCCGCATAGTTTGTTTATCTTTTGCACTTTTTCTTCAATTTCAAATTTGATTTTGAGCACCCTCTGGTGGTCATTTACCAGAGCACAGGCCTGACGTTAGAAACGGTTAGAAGTATAAATGAAGCTAAGGTGACGACGCTTGGAACGCTTAGAGCTGTGTCTGTACAAAGATTAAGCATAAATGACCCTTTAGACACACGTCTAAACTGGACAAGACAGAACACTTTTTAAAGCCGCGGCCACAGGGAACACGTGCCAACCCCAAATCCAGCCCGATGCCCATCCCAAGCACTTGAAAATGGTAGAAATTCGTCCTGACCCGGAATGACGGGTCTCAACAAGTTCGGGTAAAGCTCTGACCTGGAGTTGCCTTTCGCTTCATTCACACTAGTTTCATTAGTCCTGTTTAGAAAGTCCTCTCCCTGTGAGCTCCGAGACAACTGAGACATCCGAGACAACCGAGACAACCGAGACAACTGCTGTTGTGATTTTGGGCGTTACAAAAATAAATTGAATTGATTTGAATTGAAATGAGGCTCAAAAACACTCTCCTGGTGTGTGGCAGGGCTCAGAGATCGCCTGTGTTGATTCATTGATTTTGATTGGGAAAAAGTTCACTTAGACCTTTTATTTTACTTTGTTTATTTACTTATTAGGAGATTTTTGAGGAAGGCAAAATGTTCAGGTTTTATTGGACAAATTCAGAAATGTCGACCCCAAAATTGTGTTTCATTTTCATTTCATTCTACTACATACTAATTCTATTTTTGTGAAGCTCACATACAAGTTTGAAGCTAGAAAATTACAGTCAAATTATCTTTTCCATCGTTTGTTACAGAAAATCAAACTATCGGACATTTCTGAACACATTTATATCCTGCTTTTCTACCGTCATGGCACTCAGCGCTTTACATCACACATTCACACACCAGTGTTCGCAGACACTGGGGGCGAGGCGGGTTCAGTGTCTTGCCCAAGAACACAACGGCAGTATTCACCAGAGAGTGTGGGTCAGTAAGACATAAACATGTCGATCTGACGTCAGTTAACAATATGATATATGATATTTAACTTTTTCACCACTCAGAATGGTCGGCAAATTCATTCTTGTAATTGTTACTCATAATGATTTAATTGTTAAAGCATAAAAATTGCATCATCAACATTTCATTTCTTTCTTGTTACCAATAATCGTGATTAATCGTAAAATCCAAATATTTCCCCGCACAATAATTAAATCTAAAAAATGTGATAAAATTGTGAAGCCGGCTGTCGACAAAACACAGAAACATGTTTCCACTAAATGGTCGAGGCTTTGATTCAGAACCGAGCGTAAAAAAAACAGAAAGACGGAGACAAGTGGGAAGAAGACTGTACACACAATGCAGCTGCCGTAATGACTGCTGGTAACCATGGCAATAATTACAGAGAACACAGACATGATGCTACACACGGCCAGGAGGAGAATAGTGCCGATAGAGGACAGGGGACGTGGAAAAGGAGACTAGAGGGATTGGGAAAAGATGACAAGAAAAAAAGAACAAGAGAAGGAAATGGATATGTAGAAGACACAAATCAAGAAAACAAGAAGAGAAGAAAGGAGGAGAGGAAAAGAGGACAGAAGACAGAGGAGGGGACAGAACACAGAGGAGGAGACAGGACAGAACGCAGAGCAGGGGACAGAACACAGAGGAGGGGACAGAACACAGAGGAGGAGACAGGACAGAACACAGAGGAGGGGACAGAACACAGAGGAGGAGACAGGACAGAACGCAGAGCAGGGGACAGAACACAGAGGAGGGGACAGAACACAGAGGAGGAGACAGGACAGAACACAGAGGAGGGGACAGAACACAGAGGAGGAGACAGGACAGAACGCAGAGCAGGGGACAGAACACAGAGGAGGAGACAGGACAGAACGCAGAGCAGGGGACAGAACACAGAGGAGGAGACAGGACAGAACGCAGAGGAGGGGACAGAACACAGAGGAGGAGACAGGACAGAACGCAGAGCAGGGGACAGAACACAGAGCAGGGGACAGAACACAGAGGAGGAGACCACAGGTGAGACAAAAGGGAACAGGACAGACGAAACGGTGTTTGCGTTTGTGTAGAACCGCTCTGTGCTTTTGCGCCTCCGGTGAGGACATTCTCAGCACAAAAGAGCTGCCGAGTCTCTAAGCGGAGCCTGGAAAAAGTTCTCTCAAGCTCACAGTCGCCATGGAAACTGCTCTCCACTCTCTACACAATCAATTCTCGTGTCAGCTCAAGTCACCTGTTTCTAAGCGCACCCATGCTTTCCCTCCTCTCTCAAGAACATGTCAAACCTATGCATTCTAGAAGAGGCTGATTGTCCCCACCTCCGGCGACGAGCGCATTAGCTCGTCGCCGGTCCATGTGGCGGTTAATGGAGAAGGCGGGGCCGTAGCAACAAGCACCTCCCCCTGGCAGTGTACTGTGAAAGAAAGAGAAAGAGAGAGAGAGAGAGAGGCTGCTGCAGAGATTTTCAAGTCCAGCCCTGACAGCAGACGCATCATCTGCACCTCACGGACTTTTCACGGAGAAAAGAGGCAAACTTTTAATGAAATTAATCAGATTAGGTTGTTGATTAGTCAGCTGTGATGTAAGAGGTGTTTCATTTATAAATATATTGCAAAAAGCTTTGGGAGGAGAGAAGAAACTTTTGCGGTGAGGTGATGTCAGGTGAATTTTGGACTTGTTGAACGATTCTTGCTCTGGAGAAGTCGACTTGGGGCAAAGTGGACTCCTGGACGCGGATCTATCTTTCTACAAGCACTCTTTTTCATACCGTTTGACGAAAACCCATTTAGTATCTTCTCTCTTGTGGACCAGGCAATGTGACTTAAGCACAACATCATTCTTCCATTTTGGTGATGGACACAGCAGGATGCCAGCGGACTTGTGACTTTGGGATTGGATGCGTTGCTCGGGGTGAAGCATGTTCAGAAAGCTTGAACCTGTGGGTTACCTGAGCGGCCGGGAGCAGGGCAGCAGGGGCAAACGGAAGGGGAAGGGGGCTGTTGGCAATAGGAGGGGCCGACGAGACAGTGCAGGAGGAGGAAGAGGAAGAAGAGGAGGGGGCAGCCTGGTGAAATGCTGGCTCTCGGTGTGGTTGACATGCTTGAGCTATGTGCCCTACTTTACCATGTCAGCCGGTTGTTACAGGCTCTGGCACATTGAGGTTGTTCTCGTGAACTCAGGCGTCCAGGAGGAAGCTGCCAGGAAGCTCCCATGTAGGGTCCCTAGCCTTATTGTTCGATATATGTAAAGTTCAAGCATTTCATTTCATGCATTCAGATTAAAGGACTGAATTTCGGTGTTTTGGTATATTTTGGCTTTAGTCATTGTGAACCAGTCATACATTAGTTTGGCAGAGTTTACGCAACACTACCAGCCACACTTCTGTAACTGGAGTGGGCTGAGTCTCCTGTTAAGGATGGAGTTTGAACCGGCTACCCCCTGGTTGGTAGGCAAACACCACAAGTATAAAGTTCTCCTAGCCTAGTTTGTTAATTCCCGTAAAAAGAGCCTCTAGTGCCTGTAGTCCTGTGCCTTTTGGGTTTTCCCTAACTATAACAGCACATTTTGGGTGACGTTGCATTGGCGCGGTGCACACAAGCTGCTCCCTTTGGACTCACCTGTCCTACACCGACAAGCCCCCTTTGGACTCACCTGTCCTATACCGACGTGGCGCTACAGAGGAAAGTGATCGCACTTACAGTTTTGCTTGGATTAGCAGTGGTTCCAGATGAGCCTCATGTACAGAGACACTTTGTCAAGGCGGCTGGACAGAGCCCGGCTAGGCCATGGCCCAGGTAGGACATGATCCTGTCTCTCCTTGCATTATGCCAGGCATGTCCAAACTATGGCCCCGGGGCCAAATGCGGCCCTCAGAACAATGTTGTTCAGCTTCCTGCTAAGATGGTCCAAACAACAAAAAGTAGTATTTTTTACAGTAAAATTGGAAAAATTCAAGCATTTTGATGTTATACCAACCTAATATTAATATTTCAAGTCTTATTAAAGGTGTGGCGGCTCATCAAAATGTCAAATGCAAAATTTTGAAGGATTCACTTTCAAATTTGACATTGTTCGGTTGTTTGTGGCCCTCTGTTCCATATAAGTTTAAAAATGCGGCCCTCGGTGAAAAAAGTTTGGACACCCCTGCATTATGCAAAATATATTTTTTGAACTTTTAACCATGTTATAACATTGTTCCCTCATCAAATAACATAGCTGGAGTTGTGTCTAGCTTCCATCTAGCTTCTGTAGTCATTCCTGATTAGGAGTTCATCTTCTTTTCAAAATGTTCAAATGTCCCCGATTTGTCACGTCTCCTTTGCTGTTTCAATTCACGTTCATTGCAACAGCATGTTTACATCACATGTCAGGAGCAAGCTACCTTGTTTTATTTCCTCAAGGTAATTTCAATTGCAGCCAGTAGATGGAGTACTAACATCAACCCTGATGAGGGAACTCCTTTCTGGTAGAAAGCAACATATTGTTTTCAATGTATACCTTATTTTAAGTTCTAATGAGATGCCAAATAAAAGCAAAGGAACAGGAACATGTTTAAAGGCCAATAACAGTACAATACACACAATCATTTGTGTCCTTGGTGCCACTCGAGGTTGAGTGGATAGCACACATGCCTGTGACATGAGTTCAAATTTGACCCAAGAAATGTGATGAAGGTCCTTCCCCAGTCTCCCCCAATTTCACTGTCCTGTCCAATAGCTAACTTAAAAAGACATGTGTCCTTTAAAAAATGTACCTGTCTGTTGCTGGTTAACTGGTGCTGTGAGATTCACAAATTGAAATGTTTGAAAGTGACATTTATTGGTCCAGGTTCATGCAGAAATTGGACACGAAAAAGACCTGACAAGTGTATTCCTTGGTGGGTGGAAAGTACGATAGTAAAAGTTCTGTAGTTAAACACAATGTTTAGTTATCTGTACTTTACTTAATTACATTCCACTTTTACTATCTGTACATTACTAAACTGGATTGAAAACTAAACATATTTTTTATTTCATTTGAGACTGGCTTGTGGTTATTTTGAGCAATTTCACTGTGACATTTGTTTTAAAGCTTATGAGTTTAAAGGAATAATAGAGGATTTTTCACCGATTTGAGAACTCAAGCAACTGGTAGTCCGTTTTGAGCATGCGCTCATGCACCACTCTCACCCCCCCTCCTGTTCTTTCCAAGAGGCCGCCTCCCATCAGACCTCGTGCAGAAGCACAAACAGCCCCGCCTCTACACGTGCGTTTGTTTATTACCACGACAGATCTCATCATCTCTCGTCTTGGCAGATTTACGTCTCTTCTGAGCTGGAACACAGTCTTTCTCTGTGTCATGTTTGTAACTGAAGGAACTCTCTAAACACACACCGACATATCAACCACACATGTGCAGCCAGGGAAACGTGCTGCTATGGGAACGAGGCTGCAGGTGTGCAGTAGCACGCAGGGAAAGACTGACATGTGGGAGAACTACTCAGAGGTCCTCGCCACGAGGAAATGAGACTCAGATTGCGCGCCAAAAATCCTCTATTATTCCTAGTACAGCATATGTAGAAAAAGCTTCAGTTGTTTCATCTGGACTCAGTTTAGAAAAAATAGACGTTTCGACTCTCATCCAAGAGTCATTGTCAATAAAAGAATTTAGGCCGGGAACTCCGACATTTATACTATTCAGTGGTAAGTCCAGCCCATTGGGCGGGCCTACATGAAGTGAAAAGAGTTGTTTGTTTCAACAGAAACTTACCCTCTTGTTTCTAACGAGCTAGCCTATTCAGTCCTTTAATGGGCTATTAGTATCCCCTTTGTCTTTGTGTGACCCTGGCTCACTAACCCTGAGGACCTGATTAGCATCCGAATGTCCTGGACCTGGTCCTCTACCTCTCCAGGGGTTCAAGATTCCATTGTAGACTACAGGAAGGTTGAATCTTAACCCTCCATTTCTGTTTAACAAAAATAGCTTCCTTAACTCCTCTTTCAAACCATCTTTTCTCCTGCTTAAAATCTTCACCTCATCGTCTTCAAACGAGTGGTTAGAGGCTTCAAGATGGAGATGCACGGCACTCTGAGGTCCTGAACTTGTATTTCTTCTGTGCTGATAGAGCCTCTTGTGTAGAGGCTGTTTAGTCTCACTATGTACCGTTCTTTATAACTTTCTTCACTGCATTGCACAGAATAAACTACATTGCTCTGTTTTTGTGTCTGCATCTTGTCCTTAGGATGAACCAGTTTTTGTCTTGAAGTGTTTCCTGGTTTAAAATAAACAGGGACTTCATGTTGTCTAAAAAATTCTCTGCAGTTTTTCCGAGAGGCCAGACACATAAGGGATAGAAACACCCTTCCTTCTCTGTTCAGTTTCCCTTTTGTCCTGCTTCTTGGTTCTCTTCACTCTGTTGAGAGCCCAAGCGGGGTAACCACAGGCTGAGAGGGCATTTCGGACGTGTTTTTCCTTTTTCTTCTTGCCCTCTGAGCTGAGTCCATTATTACCCCCAGATTTCTAATTTGATTTGTAGGTTTTAGAGCGAGACTCTGGAGATGACCGCTAACACTTTCTCTTTGTTTCTGTGGCCAAAAACGATTATTTCAGTCTCTTCTGAGTTCAGCTGGAGAAAGTTGTTTTGCCTCCACACACTGATCTGTTGGATGCAGTGACAGAGTGAATCCACTGGTCCATATTCACCTGCCGACAGTGAAACATAGATCTGAGTGTCGTTTGCATCATTGTGATTGATAGGACACATTTTCACTGCGTATCAACTGACCTAACAGCAGCATGTAGAGGTTGAACAGAAGGGGACCCAGGACTGACCCTTGGGGCACTCCACAGGTCAGGGTCATGTGGTCTGAGACACAGCTACCAATTTCAACAAAGTACTTCCTGTCTTCCATATAGGACCTTAACCAGTTTAGGGAAGTGCCAGTGATGCCCACCCAGTCATCTAGTCTCTGTAAGAGGGTCACATGATGGACAGTGTCAAAAGCAGCATCAGATCTAACAGAATTAAGACTGAGGCTTTGCCCGTGTCAGTGTTCAGGAGGATGTCATTTGTCACCTTGACAACAGCAGTCTCAGTCACCATGACAACAGCAGTCTCAGTCACCATGACAACAGCAGTCTCAGTGTGATGAGGTCTAAAACCTGACTGAAAAACATCAAATGAGTCGTTTATTAAGAGGAAATCTGTGACTGTTGTAAACAACCTTTTCAAGGACTTTGCCCCAAAATGGCAGATTAGAGATGGACCTGTCCTGACTCAGGACTGCAGCATCAAGACTGCTCTTCTTTAGGAGAGGCTTTATGACCACTCAAACACATTGGGAATGTTCCAGATTGAAGCAACATGTTGACTATGTGAGTGAATGGTGCAAGTAAACTGTTCAGCACAGACTTTAGAAATCTGGAGGCTCACACATCGAGGCAGCATGTAGATGAACTCAGACTGGTGATGATCTCATGGACAGTTTTGTCAGTTACTGGTGCAAAGTGAGTTAGCTCTAAGTGTCTTGGTGGTTTTAGGGTAATTTTTTTGCATTGTGGGATTTATAGAATTTTTAATGCCCTGAACTTTGTCATTAAAGAATAAGGCAAACTCATTACACTTGATGTGGAAATGAGTTCTAACGGCAGCTGAGCTGGAGGGTTTGTTCATCTGTTACTGTGGCAACAGGACACGCAAGTTGTTACTGCAGCTTCCAATTATTTCAGAGAAATATCTTTCCCTAGTTCTACATAAGATTAGGTTGTACATGTTCAACTTTTCTTTGTAAATCTCTTTTTGAACCTGGAGCTTTGACTTGCGCCATTTCCGTTCGGCCCTGTGACACTCCCTTTTCTGTGCCCTAACCCAATCATCATGTCTCCATGGCAACTTCTGCTTATTTTTTAACCATTTTAGCCTTCATAGGGGCGATGGTGTCCAGAACATTCAAAACACTAGATGTAACAGAGTTCAACAAATCATTTACATTAGAACATGAAACATTTTCAAAGTTGATCATTTCCATAAACAGTGCACCTGTCAATCACTTATGTGTCTCCTCTGAACAACTGCAGGACCAACCGGAGGTTTGGGAGAAACAGACGGGTCAAAGAAGACACAGAAATGATCAGACAGAGCAACATTGATCACATTAACATTTGAAATATTTACCCCCTTTGTAATTATGAGATCTAGAGTGAGCCCTCTGCTGTGGGTGGGGCCTCTCACATGCTGAGTAAGACTGAAGGTTTCAAGGACAGCATCAAGCTCTTTAGCGTTTCTGTCACAAATATTATCAACATGCACATTGAAATCACCTGTAATGACCAAACCATCAAAGTCTGTGCATACAACTGAAACATCTCAGTAAAATCATCAATAAAACGTTGTCAGTGTTGGAGAGGCTTGTAATTATTTCATCTCTAAAGACAGCACAGACTCCACCCCCTTTTTTGTTTTCTCGTGAGTAAAGTTGGGTGGAGGAGATTCTATCAGAACTACATTTCCTGCGTTTTTGTCAAGCCATGTTTCAGTTAAAAACATAAAATCAAGATCATAAGAAGAAATAAAATTATTAATTAAGAGTGATTTGTTACATAAGGATCTGACATTTAGCACAGCAAGTTTCAGACTAGTTTCAGTGACTGGGCTTTATCTTTTCACAGGGAATATGAATCACATTTCTCAGATTGGGCCTGACTCGCATTTTGTTTTTCCATCTGTGTGATGATGTGACTACAGAAATAGCACTAGGGGGGGCTCTTTTTACATAGGGCCCCGGGTTGGTTTGATTTTTAATATGACAATAAGTCCCGGCAACGCTGAGACCCAGTGCATCCTAGCTATGGGAAATACCAGGTGAAAATTTAAAGTGTACGTTCAATGGCAGGGTAATAACTGCAGAGCAGACCCACCATTGCTTGAAACTGAAAGGTACTGGAAAAGCATATGAGGAAAGGAGATAACACATAACAGCGATGCACAGTGGCTGATGGATCTAAGTGCGGACCACAACAAACTGCCCGAACAGAATCCAGTTATCATCACAGTGGCAGACATCCAAGAAAAAGAGTCTTAGGTATGAAAAACTGGACAGCACCAGGCCCTGACATGATTCACGCATACTGGCTAAAGAAACTCACAGCACTCCAAAAGCGCCTGGCAGCACAAATGAATCAGCTGCTAAGGGATAGGACTCACACTGAATGGCTAACCGAAGGGAGTACCATCCTGATCCTGAAGGATCCCTCCAAGAGTACAGTCTAAGGGCACGGTTGGCCAACTATTTGCCAATAACCTGTCTGTCCACAACATGGAAGCTCATGTCAAGCATCATAGCACCTAAGATAAGTGGGTACATGGATCTAAACATGTGCAAATACATGTATAGATCTATATATGTGCAAATACATATCTCAATGACACATATTCATGTGCAATTACTGTCGTGATCACATGCAATGGTATTTATGTATTTATTTATTTATTTGTCTATGGGAGTTTTTATTTATTTATAGGAGATCTTCTACTGAAAGTGTTTTTCAGACTTCCTATAAATGATCTGTTCTTCTGTATCTACCTCTGTATCTACCTGCGTTGCACCAATGAAATTTCCCCATGTGGGACAATAAAGGAATATCTTATCTTATCTTATCAAAGCAAGGGTCATCAGCAAGAAAGCATATGACTCAATGCCACATACATGGATCACATGGAGCTGCCTGAGGTCACCTGCCTGAGCCTTTTTCAGAAGAAGCCCCTGCTGCTCAGGTGGAGCTCCGAGAGCATGTGATGTGAGAGGACCAGGTTTTGCTTCTCACTCACCAAGAGTGAGTCTTGCTCAAGAGCCTCTATCCAATGGTTATTGCAGGGGGTCCCCAGAGTATTGTGCGGTCAGAGCGTCAAGCCATACAAGTATTTACTTGTATAAACTGTTCAGGGAGGTTGTGGTCCTCTCTCAAACTGTTCTTTAAAAGGTAAAACTCTCAAACAAATACTCGTAAACTAAGTATAAGATAAGATAAGATATTCCTTTATTGTCCCACATGGGGAAATTTCATTGGTGCAACGCAGGTAGATACAGAGGTAGATCCAGAAGAACAGATCACTTATAGGAAGTCTGAAAAACACTTTCAGTAGAAGATCTCCTATAAATAAATAAAAACTCCCATAGACAAATAAATAAATAAATAAATACCATTGCATGTGATCACGACAGTAATTGCACATGAATATGTGTCACGACAGCACATAGGTTGCACATGAATTTCACAGTAATTGCACATATGACAGAATTGCACATGGTTAGGTCAGTATTGCGAGTGTTCAGGACTAACAGTTTTTGTTATAAAGTCTGACAGCAGCAGGAAGGAAAGACCTACGGAACCTTTCCTTCACACATCGAGGGTGGATCAGTCACTGAAGCTGCTCTCCAGAGCGGACAGAGTGTCCTGCAGGGGACAGAGCGTCCTGCAGGGGGCGACACTCATGGTCCAGCATAGATGAGAGTTTAGCCAGGACCCTTCTGTCCCCCACCTCCTGCACCGAGTCCAGAGCACAGCCCAGGACGGAGCTGGACTTCTTGATGACTTTGTCCAGCCTCTTCCTCTCCCTCTCTGTGATGCTGCTGCTCCAGCAGGCCACACCTACAGGAGCTGATGCACCACAGAGTCGTAGAAGGTCTTCAGGAGTGGCCCTGTCAGGAGTGGCCCTGTCACTCCAAAAGACCTGAGTCTCCTCAGGAGGTGGAGCCGACTCTGGCTCTTCCTGTTCAGTCTGTGTTATGAGTCCAGTTTGTGGTTCAGATGAACACCAGGTCCTTGTATGAGTCACTCTCTCAATGTCCCGTCCCTGGATGTTCACTGGTGAGGGGGCAGTAGGGTGGCATCTGCGGAAATCCACCACCATCTCCTTGGTCTTCCCCGCGTTGGTGAGGAGGTGGTGATGAGGAGGTGGGAGCATGGGTATGGTTTTTTGTTAGAAATAAATCCTACTATTTTTTTATAGTAAGGACGAAGTTTTAGACGGGGGGGCGGGCAAGTTTCTGGTTCATGCAGGAGGAAGCATTGCTCTTTAAGGCATGTATTCAACCCTTCATTGAAAAATGTAGCTTTGTATGAGTCTGTACTGGACCGAGAGAAGAATGACAACTGCTGCACTGACAGAAACTGAAGGTTTGAGGAAAGGGAGAGGAAAGGGAAAGGTTTCATCCTTTCCCTTTCCTCTCCCTCTCCTTTCCCCCTTCTTTCCCACCAACTTCCCTCTCTCCACTCCCTTTCTCTCACTCTCCTCCACTTTATATTTTCCCTCTCTCCTCCCTGTCCTTTCTCCCATTTCTTTCCCTCTTCTTTTCCTCTCTCCTTCCTCTTTCTGCTGCCTCTCTCTCCTCTCCGCCCACCTGTTTGACCGTTTCTCTGCTGCTGCTGCTGCTGCTGCTGCTGCTGCTGCTGCTGCTGCTGCTGCTGCTGGTGCTGCTGCTGCTGCTGCTGCTGCTGCTGGTGCTGCTGCTGCTGCTGCTGCTGCTGCTGCTGCTGCTGCTGCTGCTGCTGCTGCTGCTGCTGCTGCTGCGCCCACACTCGCTGCTCAGCCTGGAAGCACATTCACAGTGTTTAGCTATAGGACTGTTCTGACATTTTGAACTGGATGTAATCATTTAAATTAATCAAAATAATAATAAAACATTTATTACATATTTTATAACAGTATTCTCCTCAGCAACATCAAATATGTGACCAGCTGTCTTAAAACCAGGCACAAGTCTCCCCAGAGACATTTTGAGTTATTGAGTCATATATTTGAATAAGTTGTGGTCATTTGAATGTATACACCTCTGAAAAACTTTTACTGAGAAAACTGCCATGAAAGATTTCCTCACCTGAGTCACAGGTAGGACAATTGTGCTAATTTGCATCTCATTGAGATAAGCCCCTCCCCTCCTCACATTGACTGTTTTTGGTGCATTCAGAAAAAACTTAGAATTAAGTCATGTTTATTACACTAATCGCAAAAGGTAACAATCTACACAAACACAGAGTTGAGTGAAATGTTATTTTCACGTTAACAAATCACATCTACCATCCAGAAGTCGGAGTTGAATTTATAAATACAATTTCAGCTTTAGCTAATAATATTAGCTCTATATGAGCAGATTGCCAGTGTTAGATGCACCGTCACTGCCAGTGTCTGTGACATTCTCATCTATTTCATTCTTTGTTTTGCCACAACTTCAAACTCACTCCTTTGCCGTCCGTGCATTGTCCCTTTAATATTAGAGGCCTTATTTATCAATAATTTCCAATTAGTCTGCGCTCAACAGTTCCAGCCTGAAGCAGTGTTTTAGCTTAGCTTAGCTTAGCTTAGCTTAGCTCCGGTAGCCTAACTCGACCCCCAAAAGTCAGCGTTAAAGCCATCCTTTAGAGTAAAAGTACCTCAGTTCCGTTGCAAATGGATCTCTGCGAGACCAATAATGCAAGGGTCCAGTGCTGCAGATCTCGCAGCGCTAAACAGTGCTGCAGCCTTTTAGCTTAGCTTAGCTCCGTCCGGCTCCGGTCAGAACAACAACAATCACAAAAAACTAACAAACAACCATAAAACACACCCCGCATGACCCACACAACCCACGGGTCAAGAAATACAGAACAACACGGAAAAATAAGCCGCAGAGAGAACGATAACAACAACAACGAGCTAGCCGAGTTAGCCGCGAGCTAGTGCATGAACAAACAACACAACATAGCAGGGGTTGTATCTTGTGACTACTTACGCCATGAGGACGCGGCACTTTTGTCTGAGACATTTGGTGGATGTAGTAGTGGTAGAGTCATAAGCTCTGGAGAAATGAATGAAACGAAAGTGTCTCCCGAGGTGAACATGTAGCTGCTGCGAGGGCATTATGCTGCATAAGTAGCCGTGTGCTTTGCAGCTGATTGGTCGAAAAATAACAACACTGCGCTGCTGGAAAATAGGTGACACCCCCGAGCGGAGCACGTAAAAGAGCCGAAAACTACCCATATTTAACAGCGTAATGTGTACTTTTAACTTTTAAGACAACCAATACTGTTATCTGAAACACGGAGTGGCTTCTACGTGACTTCAACCTGAACATTCTGCAAAAAAACGAAAATCACTCATTAAAGGAAAAAAAAAAACTTAAAAGCTCTGTGTCTCCGTTCCGTCTGCGCTGACTTGTGGCGGGTTTTACGGCGGCGGGTCACATAGGTTCTCTATTCACCTCTGGTGCAGGACAGATGTGTGGCTGCTCTTCTGCTACAGGGCATCAGGACTAGGCCTCACTATTGGTGGTTCAGTGGTTACCACTCTCACCTGAACGTATAAGGTCTCTGCTGTTTTTTATTGTGGTATAAGTCAACTAATTTGCACTGTCCCTGAGATAATTAAATACAAAATCTGTAGCATCTTTTGTTGTTTTTGACCATCATCCTGCCTAATGATCTGGCGATGGTCCCACTTCCTGCACGGACAGGTGCCTGCAGGTGCACTGACTTCAGATAATAGTCGGTTTGACTGGCTTGTGTTGAGTTCAAACTGAATGCCAGTTTTGTGTCAAAATCATGTGAAATTATTTCTATTTTCAGGGATTTACACATTTGAAGACCACTTTAGTTTTCACATAATCGATTGGAGCTAGCCTAGTTTACCACTTAGAAGTATATTTATCATTGGGAAAAGAACCACATACTAATTTGCGGTCGCACTTTTAAAAGAGAAGTCTCACTGCTACAATCTACAAAAACAACATTTGACTGTCAGTAGATGTGATGCAATTTGGCAAGACATAAACAACATAAATTCAGTAAACGCCGAATGAATGATGAAGGAGGTGGCAGGACATACACTGCAGAATGAAAGAAAAGGGAGATTTTGATAATGCATCTGTATTAAAAATGGCGTGTCCTTGCATTTGCAAATAGTCAAAATCCAGAAACAAGACGCGATCAAAAAAAGCAATGAAAGGAAAGAATCCACCGACATCCAACTTGTCAAATTTGACAGATTGCAAACTACAAGAAAAGATAAGTTAACCTAGCAAAGAGGCTCCGGAAGCAGGTCTGTGAGCGTACGTCCTGCAGCCTTTGGCCACTGCGGACCAAGCAAAGCGGCAGTAGAAGAGAAACACATAATCCTGGAACAAATACAATTTCACTTCTTACAATGCACGTGAGAGGCCTCAATAAGAGCCGAGATGAAGGCAGATCACAGCACAAGGTTTGACAAGGTTCTGGTGGAACTCCTTAGAGGGGCAGCCGGAGCAGCAGCGCAGCTCGAATAACACAGATGAGGGCGCTGAGAGCCGAGGTCAAGCTTTTCAAGGCGTACATTTAATGACTCTAGAACAAATGTTTGGATCTCACGTCCAGATCCCACCAAAACAATCTGAGGCTTGTTGGAGTGTTGGAGAATGAGAAAATGGACAGCGCGGTGTAATCTTCCCTCGAAAAAACGTACTAGTGAGGTCCTGGCTGGACCTCGAGTCACAGCCGCCCGTTTTAAATTGGAAAGGGCGCACAGGGTCAGCCAAAAACCAATGCAGATATCCAGAGAGCCCTGATAATGAGGTTTTTTAACCACAGAGATGAGGAACAGGTCTTACGGGCTTAAAGGAGAGATCCTCTATGGCCAAAAGACTATCTTCTTCATTCCGGACCTAGCAATGGGATTTTTTTTAACAACGAGCCGAGTTCCATCATGTTTCATGAGGAGCTCAAGAGAAGATGACTATGACTCTATGAAGCCACTTGGTTGATGACATACGAAGGTAAAAGACAGATAAACACCAGCAGAAGCAGAAGTGCTTCTGAAGAGTAAAGAGAGGAATGAGAGGCAGGAATTGGTCAGTTTTCGTTTTCCATAATGATACTTAACTTAGAGTAGACGATTTATTTTAAGCATTTTACTTTATTATACTTTAATTAAATGTTTTAGTTATTTTCATGAAGCTAAACTAAGATAGTGGCTTATAACCTTTTTGTTTTGGGCCTATTTTAATGTTTAGTGCACAAGGTGCAGAAGTGCCTGAGTTTGTGTTTCTAGAGAAACTATTTGTTGTCATGGCGATGTAACACAGGACATTGCTTCATACATTTGATTTATTTTCATGTCACTTAAGACTTGGTTTGGGCATTATGGTCAGGCTTATTAGAGCTACATAAACTAGTGGTTTGGTGCATTTACTGTTTCTAGTGTCATATTCTTGATAAAGTGCCAGATGATCGGATTCACAGGAGCTGAGCTAATTAAATACAACTAATAAATAAAATATTCTATTTGGTCGGTTTTGGGTCCATTGCATGTTTTTGGCATGGATCCTTTTGTTTTTCAGATTCCCTTTTTTGGGGATTTGTGTTTATGCAGTTCTTGTTTTTATGTGTTGATTTTGACTGTGAGAAGTTCATATTTTTGGGGCTAAGGGTTAATTCAAAACAGACTAGTAGCAAATAGCAGCCTTTTAATGTTAGAGGCAAATTAAACCCAATCCCAGTAAAATATACTAACAAACATGAGAGAAGAAAAAATAGATGGATTATATACTTACAAGAAACCAATCTAAAAGATCTAGAACATTAAAAACTGAGTTTTGAACATAAAGACAAAGATGACAGATTTGTAATGGTGAAATCCTTATTAATGGAAAGGTCTTTACTCTACTAAATGTTTATATTCTAGCAGGGAGCAATGTCACTTTCACATGTTATAGACATGAGGGAGCCTAATCTGAGGCAGCGATGACAGGTTTTTTATAGCTGGATAAAGTGTGAGTAAAATCATGGCTTTTATTTTCTTATTAGTCTTAAGACTAAAGCTCAAGTCCACAACTATTTGTACAGTGTCTGCTCTATTGAACCTATGCAACTGAACTAAAGTAAGCCTATTTTGTTGTCCTTTATTTCATTCAAGATGTTGCACTGCAGTGCAGACTTCTATGGAGCCTTTTCTACCTTCTTTTCTCTATGGAGGCTTTGCCTGGAATGTTCCACTATGGCATTATATGTATTTATCTTGTGTTTATTCAATAACAGGCTTAGAGTTACTACTGTCAGCAGGGTCACCTTTTTACAGATCTGACCTGTAACTAGGCCTGGAGGGGCCACTGCTCGTCTCCATGGAAACATCATCATTCAAAACATTGTCCAGTGGACCAGCACCCCACCAACCACTGCCCTGTCCTCTTTTCCTTCTCATTCTAATGACAGAGCAAACCAACAGCACATTTCATTCATTTCATTGTTGGAGACAGTCAATGTGTCACTGTTATCGATCACTAACGAGACTCACAATGAATTCATCTGCTGTATTTAATACCATTGTTATCATTGAAATGATCCCTGAACAAATTGAGAATAAAACTCCCAAAGCGGCTGCTTCCTCCTTTGACCTGGCGCGCACTGCACAGGGAGTGTGCAAGAAAGATGCAGACGCACAGAGGAGGTGCTCAGAGGAGGTGCTCAGAGGAGGTACTCAGAGGAGGTGCTCAGAGGAGGTGCTCAGAGGAGGTGCTCAGAGGAGGTGCTCAGAGGAGGTGCTCAGAGGAGGTGCTCAGAGGAGGTGCTCAGAGGAGGTGCTCAGAGTTCACTTCAAAGATTGTTATGGCAGTTTGCACTATCATATCTGAGAAACCAGGGGAACAGAGCAGGATGAAGGTCAGATTTCATAGTGACCAACAGTTGTAGAGGCCGACAGCGGCAGGTCAATGAGGTGGAACAATCTAACATTTCCAAGTTTTCCCTCATGTTTTTGAGAAAATACTGTGGGATTGAAAGCTGCAACTACTACTACTACTACTACTACTACTACTACTACTACTACTACTACTACTACTACTACTACTACCACTACTACTACCACTACTACTACCACTACCACCACCACCACCACTACTTTAGTAGTACTACTACTGTAGTAGTACTACTACTACTACTACTACTATTACAGTAGTACTACTACTACTACTACTACTACAGTAGTAGTACTACTGCTAGTGTGGTGCTGAATGGACAGCACATGGGGAAGTCTGTCCCTTCAATGTGAATGTAAAGGATTCAAAATTGGATATGAAGATGAAATCTGACACATAGTTTAAGCATTAAACTAATGCAATAATTGCTCCTGTGGTTGTATTTGGGCTGTGGAAATAATTTAGAAAAACTATAGCATAATATTGAAAAAAAATAACTGAACTAGTTCATTTTTTGGAGCTGTGAACTTAGTTCAAAATGTTGAATTGTGAACTATGAACTGAACTAGTTCATGTAGAAAGTGAACTTTCCCAACACTGGGTGCATCCTGGTGCAGTGGAAAAGACAATAACATCCAGGGAGTCCTAAGGGGATTTCAGACCACGGTGTCAGAATTCCCGCCAGATTCCCTGAGTTGGTGCATTTGAAGGCAGAAACTAAAAATCACCAGCAGACGCGCACCCAAGGCGTCCAAAGTGCAAGTGCAGTTGAGGAGTTGTTGGATTTGCTGGTGTGGCTGTTCTCTTGGTGTGATGGCAGACCAGGTTGAAAGAGTGACTTTGGTGTAATTGCACAGCCCAACAATGGAGACAATCGGCTCGTGGCTTGTCTGGGTCAAGCGATACAGAGCAGAGTTAAGGGAAGATCATCACGCCTGGGTGTGGCTCCTCTGAGTCTCTGGACGTCGTGGTGTGAACCTAGCTCTATACTTTACAAATTGTTAAATTAGAAGCATTAGCAGTTCATATTAACTGAAATCAAAAGCTATTTCAATCAGAACATCTGAACAGGTCAAGTTCCATGTGAACATTGGAGCCTTATTTGACAGGAGCTTCATCCATTGAACTTGTGAGTTTGTGGAGTTTCTGCTTGAATTTCTTTGCGTCAGAATTACCTCCCAGAGCTGCGCTTTGGATGTCAACTGCCTCCTGCCCATAGATCTTTTTCTTTGAGCCTTCTTGATAAGGGCACTGTCAGGAAGTCAGTGCTCCCCCTGCAGGGGGAGTCGGCACTCCCCCTGCGGGTGGAGTCAGGTACGTTGAGCTGGGAGAGCTTGTCTGGAGCAGAGCAGGAGGTGGTGTTGATCCTGGTGTAGGTTCCTGGTGAGTCCAGGTGCTGCAGGTGAAGTGGAGAGCCAGGTTGATGGCGTCGTCCACAGACTTGTTAGCTCTGTAGCAAGGAGGGACAGGGACAACGATGGACAACTTGAAGCTGGGACATGGCATGACTCCACCCTATGATCTCTCTGGTCTTGTGCTGTTTTTTATGTTTGAGGTTATTTGTTATACATTTAAACATATTTGCCTGTAAAACCCACATCATTGTGAGTCATTAGGCTCATATCAAAGTCAAGACTTAAGTCACAAACGTTTAGCCATAAGTCAAGTCAAGTCTTTGTGGTACATTAGTCAAATAAGTCATATTTATCTGGTGTATGACCAGAGTGCACAATGCACCCAAAGGCCTGAAGATGGTGTACGATGTACCAACTTCAAACCGATGTTAACATGCACAGGAAATCTACATTTGTGCTGTATTGCCCCTTAATCTTTTTGGCATTAGGGTGAGCTTCAACAAAAATAAAGTTACAGTGAATACTTTGCACTTCAGCCTTGACCAGTGACGCAGCTGCAGACAGCTCGGTCTGATGCTCCTGACCACACGGGTTTGGTCCAGTCGAGTCATGTTGCTCAAGTTTCCCACCTTATAATATGGTCATAGGGTTATCAATCTAACTATTAAGCTGTGGCTTTCAGAGATTCTAAGTTTTTCAAAAAAAGCGTAAATTCACAATGTTTCGTCCGTAAGGACAGGTGCGGAGATCTTGGAATTGATCCAAAAATATCCAATAGCCAAAGGAATTTAGGCGCTAAAGTTCCTTTGTATCATGACAGGTGCAGGAGCCTGTCTGTTTGTCCTCTCACCATCTCCACCTGTTGGATTTTCATTAGCCTCTGGTCTTAATGTTTTTTTTCTAAAAGTACTATTATGTAACCCTCTTACACAACCCAGATGAAGCTATTAAACATGGCCTGTCAGAGAGCTGTCAGTCACCTTGTGCTTCTACAGCCACATTTCCATCGCTCCGTGTTTCCTGATCTCCTGGAACAGAACTGGCTGTGCTTCAGTTTTGCACATAACACTGTTGATGAGCACTAGCAGTGAATGACAAAATCTCATTATTACTTGTTTTAATCATGCTTATTCTCCTAATGCTGTGACTGTGAATACATTTGGAGTACATTTTTTTGAAATCAATATTCAATCCACAGTATGTACTGCTACTTAGAGCAGCTTTTGCAATGTACTAAGTATGATTATCTAAATTGTGATGTTGAATTAGATATGATAACTTGCACACATGCTGACTTGTGTGTGAGTTTTATTGCTTGTAATGATATCCTGACCTATGCCGGCCCTTCTGTTGTAGACAACCGGCCCCGGAGGAAGAGTATCGCCACTGGAAAGCAGCCCAGCATGGACGTGTCTCCCACTGCCCCTCTTCAACCCTTCCGACAATCCGTGAGTAACCCGCCCTGCTCCCGGCCCCGCTCGCTGCCCCCCACCCTGTCCATTGCCCCCTCCTCTGTCCCGGGCTCCCGGCGCTGTAGTGGGGCCCCTCCGCACCCCTACCCCTCGACACTGTCCGTTGCCCCGCCGCCCAGACTGTACCAGCAGAGAGCGTCCTCCTCGCTGCCCCTGCCCTCCTCCCTTTCGTTCAGCCAGCCCCACATGCCTGCCCCCCCCCTTCTCACGTCTCACTGGGCGGCTGACCGCTCGGGGTCGCAGCTGGGAGGATCCTATATTGCACCGTTACCACCTGTGGAGGTAGGTGGCACCAGGCACCAGCAGCTCACAGAAGTTGTGGTGGCCATTATGAGGTGACAATAGAAAACATATGCCAGCAGAGTTAAGAGGCTTCATAAATTAGAGTAAATGATATTTTTTAACATAAAACATATTGATTACATAAGAATGATTAATGGTTTTCATCGAGCCTTTGTCATGTGGCTGTATCTCCTCTTTCAGAGCTTCCTCAGTAAAAGGCTTAAGGGCTCCATCAAACGCGCCAAGAGCCAGCCCAAGCTGGACCGATCCAGCAGCTTTCGCCACATGATCCTCCCTCGCTTCCGCAGTGCTGACCAGGAGAGGTAGGTTCACTGCATGCCAGCTCCATAGTGTCACCAAAGTCTCTCACCATCCACCAGAATCAGAATAAGGTTTATTGCCATTGTCAATGAACAAAACATAGGAACTTGTCCTGGTGATTCAGAGCAACACAAACAACAAAACAACCAACAATGAACAAGTCATTACAACAAGCTGTCAGACACAAAATAATAATAGAATACAAATAAAAGATTTGCTTAATCTAGATTAAACTTGTTCCTGTCCCTGCCTCTGCTTTATTCTTGGGGTCATGAATGTAACAGTTTATTAGCAGAAGCTAGAACTTGCTCCCTGTCACAGCCACATCTCATGTTCATTTGAGTCAGTGACATTGCACAGTTTAGATCATTCTATTCTCCTGGACCCCAAAGAATGACCCGCAGCTGCTAATGATGCAGGGTCAGGTTTTTTTACAACCTGCAGGTCCTACAAATGCCAGAAATATACATGGTTTTAAAAATCAATTCTGGGGGGTAATTTACTCATATGTGCTCAAAAGGGTCTTGAGAGGTGAAGGAGTAATGTTTCATGCAACAGGCCAAACAGAGCGGGCACTACACTTCCATCAGCTATTCAACACACACAGTAGCATTTAACACTGTTACATTTTTGGAAAATGCTATATTCACCCAAACGAGGCATTCAAATTAGGGTTGCAACAAATAATCGAGTAAATCGAGTAATTTGATTGCAAAAAACCTTTAATTATCATCATTTTATTGCCTCAATGATTCATTTAATTTGGATATTTAATCAAAAAAACGTGTGAATCTGTGGTGCTTGGAGTTTGTTCCACGCAATCCTGCATTTTCTCTAAACAGAGAAAGAGCGGCATATTTTAAACTGTGTGTGACTGGGAAGAGTTTTGTCTGAAATGGAGGACACTAGTCTTTAACCTGCTGGACATTGGGACGCAGCCCTGGAACCACTGGTCTCACTTAATATAAAGTTTTACAGACAAGTTTCTTATTTAAAGTCATGTGACAGAAATGCAAATGAATTCATAGCTAATCAAGTTAATTAGTCCTTTTTATATATTCTTTATATACAAACACAGCAGTTTGGACTGAAGTGAAATGTTGCTGTTTTGGGGACAAACGTGTGTGAAATTAAGAATAAAATGTGTTGTTTTGAGCAGAAACTCCTTATCGGATATTTGTTTATCACTATGAACTATAACATGTATTTTAAAAAATGATTTAATATGTTTTTTGAAGTAAAATAGTTTACAGAATGTAAAGAAAATGAATTACTCGATTAATCAAAGAAACAAATAGACAGCCACAGCCCCAGTAGAAATGTTTGCTTCTGGTTTTGACACTTGGATTCTCTGCCCCGCCTCCTGTTCCCACACAAGCCACTCCCCTTCACAGCGACAGCACAACACAAGCACACGCCCCTTCTGAAGGCGCACTAACAGTAAACGCAAAACGCAAATAAACGCAAAGCAGAGCATTTTAAAAGCACTTATTTGCATGCGGTTGCTCACCACGGATGATCACAGCCAAATCTGTTCATTGGACATTTCTTCAGTATTAGGAGCTGCTCCTTCTTTAGAGTCCTTGTTTTAGATATTCCATTATTCCACAAGCTTTTGTTGAAGAAGCTCTAGTCCTCTGTAAAATTGTGTGCACATATTCTTCGATGGTCGCCTGTCACTGAAGCCGCTCCAGCCCCATCGTCCCCTGAGTTGCCTCATCGCAGGAATAAATAACTCAATGTTGTAGCTGTGTAGCTGCTGTTCTGTGAGCGGAGAGCAGAGCAGTATACCTGAACAGAGGGGCGTGGCAGCTAGAGGGCGCAGCAGACACTTCCTGTTTACGTAAGCTTATGGGCGGAGCACTGCAGACACTTCCTGTTTACTTAACCCTGTACAAAAGCCTTAACTTTGTACTAAGGCTTGTGAAGTAGATCCTAATACATTTTGCAGTAGTGTCCAGGAAACATGAATGAATGACATTTAAAACCACTTCACACTTGTTTCTTGATGAGAGAATAATGATATTCCCTGAGTTGTAAGGATTTATGGTAGAATTAAATTAAATTTAATTCCATTCATTTTTTGAAATGCCCAAAATCACAACAGCAGTTGCCTTGGGGACGACAGTGAAAAACAGATTAAACAATGTTCATAGAAAGCTCCTAAATGACATCCTAATCCTAATTGACATGAGAGCATATTGTGCACAAAGTGTACGGTACGATTTACCAACTTCAAACAGATTTGTGCTGTATTGCCCCTTAATCTTTTTGTCATTAGGGTGAGCTTCAACAGAAATAAAGTTACAGTGAATACTCTGCACTTCAGGCTTGACCAGTGACGCAGCTGCAGCCGACAGCTCGGTCTGATGCTCCTGACCACACGGGTTTGGTCCTCGACTGGTGTGATCTTTTGTGCATTGGTTCCAGAGAATGACCTGCTTGTGTTGTGCCTACATAGCTACATTGGCTAATTATTGTTCAGTGCTACATTATATGATCCTAAAAAAAAACTAAAACTGTGTCAATAGTAATAATAAACCCGTTATATTTACACAAAGAAATCACAGACAATAAACCACTTTGTTAAGTAATGCATCATCCATCTTCTTCCGCTTATCCGGGGCAGCAGTCTAAGCAGGGACTCCCAGACTTACCCCTCCCCAGACACTTCCTCCAACTCCTCCAGGCGTTCCCAGGCCAGCCAAGAGACATAGTCCCTCCATCATGTCCTGGGTCTTCCCTGGGGCCTCTTCCCGGTGGGACATGCCTGGAACACCTCCCCAGGGAGGAGCCAGGAGGCTCCGGAACAGATGCCCGAACCACCTCAGCTGGCGGAGCAGCAGCTCTACTCCCAGCTCCTCCTATGTGACTGAGCTCCTCCCCCTATCTCTAAGGGAGCGTCCAGCCACCTGGCGGAGGAAACTCATTTTGACCGCTTGTATCCACGATCTTGTCCTTTGGGTCATTACCCAAAGCTCATGACCATAGGTGAGGTCAGAACGTAGAGTGACCGGTAAATCTAGAGCTTTGTCTTTGGACTCAGCTCCTTCTTCACCACAACAGTCGATGCAGCGACTGCATCACTGCAGCTGCTGCACCGATCCAACTGTCGATCTCACGCTCCATCCTTCCCTCACTCGTGAACAAGACCCCGAGATACTTGAACTCCACTTGGGGCAAGGCCTCCCCATCCACCTGGAGAGGGCAAGACACCTTTTTCCTTTTTCACACTCGGCTCAAACCGTCCCAGTGCAGCTGCAGATCCGGGTTTGATGGAGACATCAGGACAACATTGTCTGCAAACAGCAGAGATGAGATCCTGTGGTCCCCAAACCGGACACCCTCCGACCCCTGACCACACCCTATGACCCCTGACCACACCCTCCGACCCCTGACCACACCCTCCGACCCCTGACGGCGCCTAGAAATTCTGTCCATAAAAACTATGAACAGAACCGGTGACAAAGAGCAGCCCTGAGGAGTCCATCATGCACTGGGAACAGGTCTGACTTACCGCAGTGAACACAGCTCCTGCTCCGGTCATACAGGGACTGGACAGCCCTGAGCAAAGGGCCCCGGACCCCGTACTCCCGGAGCACCCCCCAAAGGACACCCCGAGGGACACGGTCGAAAGCCTTCTCCAGATCCACAAAGCACATGTGGACTGGGCAAACTCCCATGAACCCTGGAGCACCTGATGGAGAGTCTAGAGCTGGTCCAGTGTTCCACGACCAGGACCAAAACCTGCTCCTCCTGAATCTGAGGTTCTACTATCGGTCAGATTCTCCTGCATGCAGTAGTTCTGTTACAGGTGGAGCTGCTGCATCAGTTGGAGTTTAAATGAGTCAGTTAATCCTAAATGCAGAGGTGCTCACGACTGCAGTCATTCTCAGCCTTTGATCACCGTGAGCCAGGTCACCGGTCACAGCGCGTGGCGTGGAAAAGCTTTATCAGTCTGGTGTCTGTTATATGTTGACTAAATCGTGTTCAGACACTTTAGATTTGCTACAAATTAGTGGCTGTGGTTCGACTGTCCCAAATTAAGAGCTTTTACTGTTTAATACACTGATCCTTCCAGCTATGCTCATGATCACACCCCGAGATCAGCACACAACAAAGGTTTCAGATGTATCTGCTACATCTGTTGTTAGCAGACAACTGTGTAGAGATCATGAGCAGAAGTGTTTCGAGAAGGTCCCAGACAGAACTGTGGCTGCACACGGGCTCAAATACTGAGGGACGGTTAACCTGAATACTACTACCTTCCCTGTTCCAACACCACACCCACCCTCTTCAGGACCCGTCTGATGCAGAGTTTCAAAGAGTCCCACTCCCATGAGTCCTTGCTGTCCCCGAGCAGTGCTGCAGAGGCGCTGGACCTTACGCTGGACGAGGATGCCATCATCAAACCTGTCCACTCCAGCATCCTGGGACAAGAGTACTGCTTCGAGGTGAGCTCATGTCCACTGTCAGGGGAGACTGTCTGGAGGTGTGTCCAAACCAAGTCGGTTTAGATGAGTCACGTTTGCGCTCTTTGCAGCAGAAAAAGACTTGTTCTTTTTGGCAACTTTTCACTCATTCTTAAAGGAATAATAGAGGACTTTTCGCCGATTTGAGAACTCAAGCGACTGTTAGTTCCTTTTCTTTAAATGCGCATATGCACACTCAGCCCCCCCTCCTGTTGTTTCCAAGAGGCCGCCTCCCATCAGACCTCGTGCAGAAGCACAAACAGCCCCGCCTCTACAGCCCCGCCTCTACAGCCCCGCCTCTACAGCCCCGCCTCTACAGCCCCGCCTCTACAGCCCCGCCTCTACAGCCCCGCCTCTACACGTGTGTTTGTTTATTACCACGACAGATCTCATCATCTCTCGTCTCTTCTGAGCTGGAACACAGTCTTTCTCTGTGTCATGTTTGTAACTGAAGGAACTCTCTAAACACACACCGACATATCAACCACACATGTGTAGCCATGGAAACGTGCTGCTATGGGAACCAGGCTGCAGGTGTGCAGCAGCACGCAGGGAATGATTGACATGTGGGAGAACTACTCGGCTGTCCACGCCACCACCAGGAAATGAGACTCAGATTGCTCGCCAAAAATCCTCTATTATTCCTTTAACCCACCCACAAAATAATAATAAGAACTTCTCAACATAATGATTCAATTTGCACTATGTTTGTTTTCAGGAGGAAATCACCTGCTTGTCTCATGAAAATTGTCTTGCTTTGCCTGGAATATTTTGCTGTGGTATAAACTTATCTTTGATTTATTCAATTAACCATATTCTGATCACCTTGGAGATGATTGTTTTATTATTTATGATGTTTTTACCACTTTAGACCATATTATGGAACATTTTAAACACATAGAGAAAAGAAAGTTTCAAACATAGACATATAATAAGTTTAATGCTCATGCGATCCATCACTATTAGTGATGCACCAATACCAGTATCAATATCTGCCCCGATACTAGAAAATATAGTGAAATGGAAATCACCTGATATAGTATATTCATTGTAGTATTTTACATATTTCACTTCATTTAGTGTTTCATGCAACTCTCGGACTGTTAGCTTACCTTTGTAATATGACCCAGAAGACGATTGTCCAACAGAAACATGAGCAGGTTTTACAGTTCAGTAGAATCACAGTCTGTCAAGTGTGATGTCATCAACAAGGCGGGACCCTGACATCTTTGCAGCCTGGACCAATCAGATGTACCAATGTTCAAAAACACATTTTCATCGTTCATTTTACACTATTTGCAGCATTCTAAAGTGATTCCTCCTTCCACATGTTTTCCTGTCATTCTAATGATTTATGAGTTCATAAGCTTTTCGCACCTTTTAGAGACCGTTGCAAGTTTTGCCGTCACGGAAAACATGCTAGACTTGCTAACAGCGCACGTCAGAGGTTTCCAAAGAGTAAAACCCACTATTATTTGTAGCTCTCTCATTTTGTCCCTAAGAGCATCTGTACCACTAGGATTTGAACGTGATTCTTTTTGCGCCTGTTTTATTCCATGGCCCAGTGTCCAACAGAAGACATTAAGTCCTTCTCTCTCTGATGCTACATTGGTTCATCAAGGGTCCTTTTGTGTAGTGTTTTAAGACACCTCCAGACAACACTTCATTTTGAGCTCTAATTGTCAGGACCATTCTGTCTTCTAAGAGAAACATTGATGCCTGGGCGTCAAGGTGTCTCCATGGTTACTAATGGCCTGTGTGGTTGTCCGTCTTCCTGCTGAACATCAGGTGACCACGTCATCGGGAACCAAGTGCTTTGCGTGTCGCTCAGCAGCCGAGAGGGACAAGTGGATTGAGAACCTTCAGAGAGCAGTCAAACCCAACAAGGTCTCTGCTTTGTGTGGTGTCCTCCTCTGTTGTCCCACTGTGACGTCCCTCTGTTTGGTGTCCTTCTGTGTTGTCCCACTGTGACGTCCCTCTGTCTGGTGTCCTTCTGTGTTGTCCCACTCTGACGTCCCTCTGTCTGGTGTCCTTCTGTGTTGTCCCACTGTGACGTCCCTCTGTGTGGTGTCCTTCTGTGTTGTCCCACTGTGACGTCCCTCTGTGTGGTGTCCTTCTGTGTTGTCCCACTGTGACGTCCCTCTGTGTGGTGTCCTTCTGTGTTGTCCCACTGTGACGTCCCTCTGTGTGGTGTCCTTCTGTGTTGTCCCACTGTGACGTCCCTCTGTGTGGTGTTATTCTGTATTGTCCCGCTCTGACATCCCTCTGTGTTGTCCCACTGCGATGTCTCTGGCACGTCCCCTCAGAAGCTGTGATTGCTGCAGTGCAGCGCTCAGGGACCATCTCCAGATGTCTTTGCGAGGCTCGGTCAGGACTATAGCAGTCGGAGGATTTGACCTATTGACCTATTGCGCATGTTTGACATTGATGTGGGAAACCTGAGCACCCAGACAGAGGAGACATGCAAACTACACAGAGAAGCTTAGTCTGGCCCAGGAGTCGAACCCGCGACCTTCTTGCTTGCTAATCTCTGTGGTGTTCTCCTCTGTTGTCCCGCTGTGACGTCCCTCTGTGTGGTGTTCTTCTCTGTTGTCCCGCTGTGACGTCCCTCTGTGTAGTGTTCTTCTCCGTTGTCCCGCTGTGACGTCCCTCTGTGTGGTGTTCTCTGTTGTCCCGCTGTGACGTCCCTCTGTGTAGTGTTCTTCTCCGTTGTCCCGCTGTGACGTCCCTCTGTGTGGTGTTCTTCTCCGTTGTCCCGCTGTGACGTCCCTCTGTGTAGTGTTCTTCTCTGTTGTCCCGCTGTGACGTCCCTCTGTGTGGTGTTCTTCTCCGTTGTCCCGCTGTGACGTCCCTCTGTGTGGTGTTCTTCTCTGTTGTCCCGCTGTGACGTCCCTCTGTGTAGTGTTCTTCTCCGTTGTCCCGCTGTGACGTCCCTCTGTGTGGTGTTCTTCTCCGTTGTCCCGCTGTGACGTCCCTCTGTGTAGTGTTCTTCTCTGTTGTCCCGCTGTGACGTCCCTCTGTGTGGTGTTCTTCTCCGTTGTCCCGCTGTGACGTCCCTCTGTGTGGTGTTCTTCTCTGTTGTCCCACTGTGACGTCCCTCTGTGTGGTGTTCTTCTCCGTTGTCCCGCTGTGACGTCCCTCTGTGTGGTGTCCTTCTGTGTTGTCCCACTGTGACGTCCCTCTGTGTGGTGTCCTTCTGTGTTGTCCCACTGTGACGTCCCTCTGTGTGGTGTTCTTCTCCGTTGTCCCGCTGTGACGTCCCTGTGTGGTGTTCTTCTCTGTTGTCCCACTGTGACGTCCCTCTGTGTGGTGTTCTTCTCTGTTGTCCCACTGTGACGTCCCTCTGTGTGGTGTTCTTCTCTGTTGTCCCACTGTGACGTCCCTCTGTGTGGTGTTCTTCTCCGTTGTCCCGCTGTGACGTCCCTCTGTGTGGTGTCCTTCTGTGTTGTCCCACTGTGACGTCCCTCTGTGTGGTGTCCTTCTGTGTTGTCCCACTGTGACGTCCCTCTGTGTGGTGTTCTTCTCCGTTGTCCCGCTGTGACGTCCCTGTGTGGTGTTCTTCTCTGTTGTCCCACTGTGACGTCCCTCTGTGTGGTGTTCTTCTCTGTTGTCCCGCTGTGACGTCCCTCTGTGTGGTGTTCTTCTCTGTTGTCCCGCTGTGACGTCCCTCTGTGTGGTGTTCTTCTCTGTTGTCCCGCTGTGACGTCCCTCTGTGTGGTGTTCTTCTCTGTTGTCCCGCTGTGACGTCCCTCTGTGTGGTGTTCTTCTCCGTTGTCCCGCTGTGACGTCCCTCTGTGTGGTGTTCTTCTCGGTCTTATGTGTAGTCCCAGTGTGTTGTCTCTATGTTGTCTTTTAGTTTGGTCCGTCTGTGTTGTCCAAATGTGGTACCATGGTTCCTCTGTTTTGTCCCTCTCTGTTTTCCCTCTTATCCGTCCCTCTGTGTCCCCCATGCTTTACCTCTCTGCCCTCTCTCTGTGCTGCCCCTCTGTGCCCTCCTTTTGTCGTCCCCCTGTGCCCTTCCTGTCTTATTCCTCTGCAACGTTCTTTTGTGAACACTCCCTCTGCGCCCTCCCTCTGCACCCTCCCTCTCCTCCTCCGTCTGCACTCTCCCTCTGCACCCTCCCTCTCCTCCTCCGTCTGCACTCTCCCTCTGCACCCTCCCTCTCCTCCTCCGTCTGCACTCTCCCTCTGCACCCTCCCTCTTTGCCCTCCGTCTGCACCCTCCCTCTGTACCCTCCTTTTTCGCCCTCCCTCTGCACTCTCCCTCTGCACCCTCCCTCTTTGCCCTCCGTCTGCACCCTCCCTCTGTACCCTCCTTTTTCGCCCTCCCTCTGCACGCTCCCTCTGCACCCTCTCTCTGCACGCTCCCTCTCCACCCTCCTTCTGTGCCCTCCCTCTGCATCCTCCCTTGGGACTCTTCCTCTGCTCCCTCCCTCTGTGCCCTCCCTCTGCCCCCTTCCTCTTCGCCCTCCGTCTTCGCCCTCCCTCTGCGCCCTCCCTCTAAACCCTCCCTCTGCATTCTCCCTCTGTGCCCTCCCTCTGCGCCCTCCCTCTGCTTTCTCCCTCTGTGCCCTCCCTCTGCACCCACCCTCTACATTCTCCCTCTGGACTCTTCCTCTGCTCCCTCCCTCTGTGCCCTCCCTCTGCCCCCTTCCTCTTCGCCCTCCGTCTTCGCCCTCCCTCTGCGCCCTCCCTCTAAACCCTCCCTCTGCATTCTCCCTCTGTGCCCTCCCTCTGCGCCCTCCCTCTGCTTTCTCCCTCTGTGCCCTCCCTCTGCACCCACCCTCTGCATTCTCCCTCTGGACTCTTCCTCTGCTCCCTCCCTCTGCGCCCTCTCTCTGCGCCGTTCCTCTGCGCCCTCCTTCTGTGCCCTCCCTCTGCACCCTCCCTCTGCGCCCTCCCACTGCATTCTCCCTCTGTGCCCTCCCTCTGCGCCCTCCCTCTGTGCCCTCCCTCTGCACCCACCCTCTGTTCCCTCCCTCTGCACCCTCCCTCTGTTTACTCCCTCTTTGCCCTTCCACTGCACCCTCCCTCTCCACCCTCCTTCTGTGCCCTCCCTATGCAACCTCCCTGTTAGCCCCCCCTCTGCACTCTCCCTCTTCACCCTCCATCTTCATCCTCCCTATTTGCCCTCCCTCTGCACGCTCCCTCTGCACCCTTCCTCTGCACCTTCCCTCTGCACCCTCCCTTTGCATTATCCCTCTGCTCCCTCCCTCTTTGTCCTCCCTCTGCACCCTCCCTCTGCTCCCTCCCTTTGCATTCTCCCTCTGCACCCTCCCTCTGCTCCCTCCCTCTGCATTCTCCCTCCGCGCCCTCCCTCTGCACTCTCCCTCTTCGCCCTCCCTCTGCATCCTCCCTCCGCACCCTCCCTCTGCTCCCTCTCTTTGCATTGTCTCTCTGCACCCTCCCTCTGCATTCTCCCTCTGCACCCTCCCTCTTCGCCCTCCCTCTATTCCCTCCCTCTTTGCCCTCCCTCTGCTCCCTCCCTCTGCATCCTCCCTCTGTATTCTCCCTCGTCACCCTCCCTTTGCGCCCTCCGTCTTTGCCCTCCCTCTGCACTCTCCCTCTTCGACCTCCCTCTGCGCCCTCCCTCTGCATTCTCCCTCTGTGCCCTCCCTCTAATCCCTCCCTCTGTGCCCTCCCTCTGCACCCACCCTCTTTTACCTCCCTCTGCGCCCTCCCTCTGTTCACTCCCTCTGTTCCCTCCCTCTGCGCCTTCCCTCTGCACCCTCCCTCTGCACCCTCCCTCTGCATTCTCCCTCTGCACCCTCCCTCTGTACCCTCCCTCTGTACCCTCCCTCTGCGCCCTCTTTCTGCACGCTCCCTCTGCACCCTCCCTCTGCGCCCTCCCTCTGCATTCTCCCTCTGGACTCTTCCTCTGCTCCCTCCCTCTGCACCCTCCCTCTGCACGCTCCCTCTTCGCCCTCCGTCTTCGCCCTCCCTCTGCACCCTCCCTCTGCGCCCTCCCTCTACATTCTCCCTCTGTGCCCTCCCTCTGCACCCACCCTCTTTTACCTCCCTCTGCGCCGTCCCTCTGCGCCCTCCCTCTGCGCCCTCCCTCTGCATTATCCCTCTGCACCCTCCCTCTGCATTCTCCCTCTGCACCCTCCCTCTGTACCCTCCCTCTGTACCCTCCCTCTGCGCCCTCTTTCTGCACGCTCCCTCTGCACCCTCCCTCTGCGCCCTCCCTCTGCATTCTCCCTCTGGACTCTTCCTCTGCTCCCTCCCTCTGCACCCTCCCTCTGCACGCTCCCTCTTCGCCCTCCGTCTTCGCCCTCCCTCTGCACCCTCCCTCTGCGCCCTCCCTCTACATTCTCCCTCTGTGCCCTCCCTCTGCACCCACCCTCTTTTACCTCCCTCTGCGCCGTCCCTCTGCGCCCTCCCTCTGCGCCCTCCCTCTGCATTATCCCTCTGTGCCCTCCCTCTGTACCCACCCTCTTATACCTCCCTCTATGCCCTCCCTCTGTTCACTCCCTCTGCTCCCTCCCTCTGTACCCTTCTTCTGTGCCCTCCCTTTGCCATCTCCCTCTGCACCCTCGCTCTGCATTCTCCCTCTGCACCCTCCCTCTTCGCCCTCCCTCTGCGCCCTCCCTCTGCACCCTCCCTCTGTACCCTCCCTCTTCGCCCTCCCTCTTCACCCTCCCTCTTCGCCCTCCCTCTTCACCCTCCCTCTGCACCCTCCCTCTTCGCCCTCCCACTTCACCCTCCCTCTTCACCCTCCCTCTGCGCCCTCCCTCTTCACCCTCCCTCTTCGCCCTCCCACTTCACCCTCCCTCTTCGCCCTCCCTCTGCGCCCTCCCTCTTCACCCTCCCTCTGCACCCTCCCTCTGCGCCCTCCTTCTGCGCCCTCCCTCTGTACCCTCCCTCTTTGCCCTCCCTCTGTACCCTCCCTCTTCGCCCTCCCTCTCCACCCTCCCTCTGCACCCTCCCTCTTTGCCCTCCCTCTTTGCCCTCCCTCTGCACCCTCCCTCTTTACCCTCCCTCTGCACCCTCCCTCTTCGCCCCCCCTCTGCGCCCTCCCTCTGCACCCTCCCTCTGTACCCTCCCTCTTTGCCCTCCCTCTGCGCCCTCCCTCTGCACCCTCCCTCTTCGCCCCCCCTCTGCACGCTCCCTCTGCGCCCTCCCTCTGCGCCCTCCCTCTGTACCCTCCCTCTTTGCCCTCCCTCTGCACCCTCCCTCTTCGCCCTCCCTCTGCACCCTCCCTCTTCGCCCTCCCTCTGCACCCTCCCTCTGTACCCTCCCTCTTTGCCCTCCCTCTACACCCTCCCTCTGCGCCCTCCCTCTTCACCCTCCCTCTGCGCCCTCCCTCTGCGCCCTCCCTCTGTACCCTCCCTCTTTGCCCTCCCCTGTACCCTCCCTCTGCACCCTCCTTCTGCATTCTCTCTCTGCACCCTCCCTCTGTACCCTCCCTCTTCGCCCTCCCTCTGCACCCTCCCTCTTCGCCCTCCCTCTGCACCCTCCCTCTGTACCCTCCCTCTTTGCCCTCCCTCTACACCCTCCCTCCACGCCCTCCCTCTGTACCCTCCCTCTTTGCCCTCCCTCTGTACCCTCCCTCGGCACCCTCCCTCTGCACCCTCCCTCTGCACCCTCCCTCTGCGCCCTCCTTCTGCGCCCTCCCTCTGCACCCTCCCTCTGCACCCTCCCTCTTTGCCCTTCCTCTGCCTCCTCCATCTGCACCCTCCCTCTGCACCCTCCCTCTGCTCCCTCCTTCTGCACCCTCCCTCTGTACCCTCCCTCTTCGCCCTCCCTCTGCACCCTCCCTCTTCGCCCTCCCCCTACACCCTCCCTCTGTACCCTCCCTCTGCACCCTCCCTCTGTGGTTATGGTTATTTTACACGCAGGAATCGGGTTCATTGCTCTTCTTTCCTCCCTCGATTGGCTCACAATTAAAACATGAATCTAACAAAATAGGTGTTGCAATATAAATTTTATATTTTAAATTAATTCATTAATTTCACTACATTCTTGTGAAATGTGTGTTCTAACTCGTCTGAAGCGCGTTCATATAGTTCTGTACCTGAACCAGGAGAGACAAAAGCTTCATATGTCTGTTTTATGTAGCCACGCCTCCTTTCTCCTTTCTCCATGCTTGTGTTCATGGACACTTGTGAGGAGGCTTGGACCATGACTGTGCTGCCTTCACAGGACAACAGCCGTAGAGTGGAAAATGTGCTCAAGTTGTGGATCATCGAGGCCCGTGAACTTCCCGCCAAAAAGCGCTACTACTGCGAGCTGTGCCTGGACGACATGTTGTACGCTCGCACCACCAGCAAACCTCGCACCGACACTGTGTTCTGGGGAGAGCACTTTGAGTTCAACAATCTGCCCGCCGTCCGCAACCTGCGCCTGCACCTGTACAAGGAGACGGACAAGAAGAGACGCAAGGTGAGCGCGTCCTACAGGGGACGGGTGTGATCTTTAAGGGCTTGTATCTGAGGAGCATTTTGATGCATCTTCTCAGTTCTTTGTCACTCTTATGCCAACTGGTGGCCAAAAGAATACAAAAATAATGTTGTTATAATTTATTATGACGGTTTATTTTGTTAAAGTTATATTCTAACTGTCTATGGAATGGGTTAGGGTTAGAGGAGAGAGGAGAGAGCGAGGAGAGAGGAGAGAGGAGAGAGCGAGGAGAGAGCGAGGAGCGAGGAGAGAGGGGAGAGAGAGGAGAGAGGAGAGAGCGAGGAGAGAGCGAGGAGAGAGGAGAGAGGGGAGAGGACGGAGCGAGGAGAGAGGAGAGAGCGAGGAGAGAGCGAGGAGAGCGCGAGGAGAGAGCGAGGAGAGAGCGAGGAGTGAGGAGAGAGCACGGAGCGAGGAGAGAGGAGAGAGGACGGAGCGAGGAGAGAGGAGAGAGGACAAAGCGAGGAGAGAGGAGAGAGCGAGGAAAGAGGAGAGAGCGAGGAGAGAGCGAGGAGAGAGGAGAGAGGAGAGAGAGAGGAGAGAGCGAGGAGTGAGGAGAGAGCGAGGAGAGAGGAGAGAGGAGAGTTATTATTCAGTGTTTTATGGTTTATCGCAAATAAAATATAAAAGCATAAAAAATGTCTAGTTTGTAAACTTTTTCACTGACAATGGAAATAATTCTGATTCTTATTAAGAACATGGAACAATTCTGTTGTTTTATTAAATTACAGATTTTTGATCTGCCAAATGCCAATCGTTCTACAACATGTGTATCACTATGTGCATCACTATGTGTATCACTATGTGTATCACTATGTGCATCACTATGTGCATCACTATGTGTATCACTATGTGCATCACTATGTGTATCACTATGTGCATCACTATGTGTATCACTATGTGTATCACTATGTGTATCACTATGTGCATCACTATGTGCATCACTATGTGTATCACTATGTGTATCACTATGTGCATCACTATGTGTATCACTATGTGTATCACTATGTGCATCACTATGTGTATCACTATGTGCATCACTATGTGCATCACTATGTGTATCACTATGTTTATCACTATGTGTATCACTATGTGCATCACTATGTGTATCACTATGTGCATCACTATGTGTATCACTATGTGTATCACTATGTGCATCACTATGTGTATCACTATGTGTATCACTATGTGTATGACTATGTGTATCACTATGTGTATCACTATGTGCATCACTATGTGTATCACTATGTGTATCACTATGTGCATCACTATGTGTATCACTATGTGTATCACTATGTGCATCACTATGTGTATCACTATGTGTATCACTATGTGTATGACTATGTGTATCACTATGTGTATCACTATGTGCATCACTATGTGTATCACTATGTGTATCACTATGTGCATCACTATGTGTATCACTATGTGCATCACTATGTGTATCACTATGTGTATCACTATGTGCATCACTATGTGCATCACTATGTGTATCACTATGTGTATCACTATGTGTATCACTATGTGTATCACTATGTGCATCACTATGTGCATCACTATGTGTATCACTATGTGTATCACTATGTGTATCACTATGTGCATCACTATGTGTACCACTATGTGTATCACTATGTGTATCACTATGTGCATCACTATGTGTATCACTATGTGTATCACTATGTGTATCACTATGTGTATCACTATGTGTATGACTATGTGTATCACTATGTGCATCACTATGTGCATCACTATGTGCATCACTATGTGTATCACTATGTGCATCACTATGTGTATGACTATGTGTATCACTATGTGCATCACTATGTGTATCACTATGTGTATCACTATGTGTATCACTATGTGCATCACTATGTGTATCACTATGTGCATCACTATGTGTATCACTATGTGTATCACTATGTGCATCACTATGTTTATCACAATGTGTATCACTATGTGCATCACTATGTGTATCACTATGTGCATCACTATGTGTATCACTATGTGCATCACTATGTGCATCACTATGTGCATCACTATGTGTATCACTATGTGTATCACTATGTGCATCACTATGTGCATCACTATGTGCATCGCTATGTGTATCACTATGTGTATCACTATGTGCATCACTATGTGTATCACTATGTGTATCACTATGTGTATCACTATGTGCATCACTATGTGCATCACTATGTGCATCACTATGTGCATCACTATGTGCATCACTATGTGTATCACTATGTGCATCACTATGTGTATCACTATGTGTATCACTATGTGCATCACTATGTGTATCACTATGTGCATCACAATGTGTATCACTATGTGCATCACTATGTGTATCACTATGTGCATCACTATGTGTATCACTATGTGCATCACTATGTGTATCACTATGTGTATCACTATGTGCATCACTATGTGCATCACTATGTGCATCACTATGTGTATCACTATGTGTATCACTATGTGCATCACTATGTGTATCACTATGTGTATCACTATGTGCATCACTATGTGTATCACTATGTGCATCACAATGTGTATCACTATGTGCATCACTATGTGCATCACTATGTGTATCACTATGTGTATCACTATGTGTATCACTATGTGCATCACTATGTGCATCACTATGTGTATCACTATGTGTATCACTATGTGCATCACTATGTGCATCACTATGTGTATCGCGCCGTATTTTCTGACGCTTTTATTAAATAACGCAGCGTTTTTAACAGTGTGCGCCGTCTGACGTTACACCATGCGCCGGTACCAGTGTCACACACACACACATTCACACACCAGTGTCACACACACACACATTTACACACCAGTGTCACACACACACACACACACACACACACATTCACACACCAGTGTCACACACACACATTCACACACCAGTGTCACACACACACACACACACACACACACACACACACACATTCACACACCAGTGTCACACACACACACACACACATTCACACACCAGTGTCACACACACACACACACACACACAGTTACACACCAGTGTCACACACACACACACACACACACACACATTTACACACCAGTGTCACACACACACACACACACACACATTTACACACCAGTGTCACACACACACACACATTTACACACCAGTGTCACACACACACACACACACACACACATTCACACACCAGTGTCACACACACACACATTCACACACCAGATATGGAACCAGTGACCTTCGATGCCACATGAGTTTGAATGTGTTGTCCTGACTGTAGCGACCTGAGGATGACCTCTGAGTGTTGCCATGGTGACAGGAATGCCAGACATAAGGCTTTTCGTTACTGTGGCACCACCCTTTTACTTTCTCTGGCACAAGCAGAGGTTTCCTGCTTTTAAGGTCAGAATAACGTTTTCCGTCAAACGACTGCTTTTATTTTGAAAGTGGATTAAAATAATCTCTTCCAAAATAAAGCTATAACTCAGCTAAACGACTGCTATTAAATTAAAGAGACATTACCCACATGATACATTTACTGTGTGAAATGTTCAGATTGTCAATATTGTTTGCATCCATTTGTAAATGTCTTGAGGATGTTTGAACTGTGCAATTTAGTAATATAATGTTTTACATATTGGACAATTAATAACCCACTTCCTCCCGTCCTGCTTTATCAGTTCTCTTGACTCCGAGGACTTTACTCTCCCATAAATCATTGTGTCCCCGTCTTTCTGTAAGAGTCAGGCAGCAGGAGACAGACTGTTGGAGAGGATGTGGCAGCAGGAGACAGACTGTTGGAGAGGATGTGGCAGCAGGAGACAGACTGTTGGAGAGGACGTGGCAGCAGGAGGCAGACTGTTGGAGAGGATGTGGCAGCAGGAGACATACTGTTGGAGAGGATGTGGCAGCAGGAGGCAGACTGTTGGAGAGGATGTGACAGCAGGAGGCAGACTGTTGGAGAGGATGTGGCAGCAGGAGACAGACTGTTGGAGAGGATGTGGCAGCAGGAGACAGACTGTTGGAGAGGATGTGGCAGCAGGAGGGAGACTGTTGGAGAGGATGTGGCAGCAGGAGACAGACTGTTGGAGAGGATGTGGCAGCAGGAGGCAGACTGTTGGAGAGGATGTCGCAGCAGGAGACAGACTGTTGGAGAGGACGTGGCAGCAGGAGGCAGACTGTTGGAGAGGACGTGGCAGCAGGAGGCAGACTGTTGGAGAGGATGTGGCAGCAGGAGGCAGACTGTTGGAGAGGACGTGGCAGCAGGAGGCAGACTGTTGGAGAGGATGTGGCAGCAGGAGACATACTGTTGGAGAGGATGTGGCAGCAGGAGGCAGACTGTTGGAGAGGACGTGGCAGCAGGAGGAAAACCACTATCATGTGTTTTGGGATTGTCCTGTTGTTCAAGTTTAGACTGAGATCAACAAAGTCTGACAGACAATTTATGACATCACCATCCACTGGGCCTCAGGACTCTGTGTTTGGGCCTCAGGACTCTGTGTTTGGGCCTCAGGACTCTGTGTTTGGGCCTCAGGACTCTGTATTTGGGCCTCAGGACTCTGTGTTTGGGCCTCAGGACTCTGTATTTGGGCCTCAGGACTCTGTATTTGGGCCTCAGGACTCTGTATTTGGACCTCAGGACTCTGTATTTGGACCTCAAGACTCTGACTAAGACACATTTCTTAGTTCTATATTAAATATTTATTTATTTAAAGTTTTTTAGGCTGAAATGTTGCAGGGGAAGGACCCCCAGACCCCCCTGTAAGAGCTGTGACCATGTCTTTCTCGCCTATTTTCTTCCAGTTACTTCCTAGTTTGAGATGAGCAGCAGATGTGTTATAAGTAGATATAATTGTTACCTAGCAACCATATTGTGAATAATTTTCAATATTTCATATTAATTACAAACTAGTTATGCTCAAATAATAACAGTTTTGTTAAATGATTGCTTAATTAACACTTAAACTATGATAAATATTTAGCAGGGATGATCCCCACTATAATGCCATCCCAGTAATTACAACAATACAAAAGATAAACTAGTTAACTAAAACATCTACAATTTGACTGTTAAAAGGCAATGTCAACCATAGAATTCTTAATTATTAAAATACAAGCCGAATGTCGTTATGTCTCGTGAACCCAACATCTCATGTCAAATCTCTTTTTGTCCACTAAGGAAAAGAGCACGTACCTGGGCCTGGTCAGCATCCCCATCTCCAGCATCACAGGCCGGCACTTTGTGGAGCAGTGGTACCCGGTCATCCAGCCCAGTGCCCTGACCAAAGGGACCGGAGTGGGTGGAGCCAAAGTCATCAATGCATCGCTACGCCTCAAGTCCCGCTTCCAGACCATGAACATCCTGCCCATGGAGCTGTACAAGGAGTTTGCAGAGTACGTCACCAACAACTATCGCACGCTGTGTGCCGTGCTGGAGCCGGTGCTGAGCGTCAAGAGCAAAGAGGAGGTGGCGTGTGCGCTTGTGCACATCCTGCAGAGCACGGGCAAGGCCAAGGTACGCTCCACTACTGCAGGAACTGCACTCTATTCTATTCTCCAGTCCTCTTCATCCCTCTTCTCTCATTTTTTGCACATGATTTAGTGGAAAACATGGTTTGTTTGATCCACAGGATTTCCTCTCGGACATGGCCATGTGTGAGGTCGACCGCTTCATAGACCGAGAACACCTTATCTTCAGAGAGAACACTCTGGCAACCAAAGCCATAGAAGAGTACCTCAAACTCATAGGACACAAGTACCTCAAGGACGCAATAGGTGAGTCTCCAGAAGTGATGCTCATTTGGCACATTCCACTCAGAAGAAAGATGTTGATTGTTGTTGTTGTTGTCGTTGTTGTTGTAGTATTGCAGTATTGCAGTATTGCAGTAGTCTTTAAATGTGTTTCCAGACACTCTAAGTAGCTTGACAAATCAGTTTTTTCCCCTCCCAACTAAGTAAGTAAGTACATTTTATTTGTATAGCACCTTTCACAGACACAAGTCACAAAGTGCTTCACAAAAACACAGAATAAAACAGTAAAAACACAAAGAACTTACAGTGAACAATACACATACAACAATAAACAGTCAAATCAGCCGCTAAAACAAATGTCATTTAAAGGCTCGACTGAATAAAAAGGTTTTGAGCTTTAAAAGCAACAACAGAGTCCAGTGACCTTAGGAAGAGCGGAAGATCATTCCAGAGTCTGGAACGGCCTGGAAGGATCTGTGTAAGAGTGTGAGGTTTGAGGGTCTGATCCAAAGATCTGGATGGAGCCAGGGAAGAGCTTTGAGGGTGAAATGGAGTTCTGGAGCAGAGTTCCTTCTTGTTTAAACAGGAAACTATTACAATAGTCTAAACATGAAGACACAAAAGCATGAATAATGAGTTACAGATCATTTTGAGAATGCATTACTAGGAACTAACGTTTCATTTTTTAACCATTGGAGCCCATCTCGGTCTGTAGATGGTTCTCAGAATAAGTTATGGTTGTGTTGTTTGTCACTGGACGAGTCATTATAGACTACAGTGCATTATGAAAGTAACAAGTCAAAGCTTCATAAGCACTATTTTTACCCACTGCTTAGTCCTGGTTATGAATAAACCATTCTTAAATAACTAGTCATGGAGTAAAGATGCTCCTTGAACCGACACCTTAACGTGGTGGAGGGGTTTGAGTGCCCGAATGATCCCAGGAGCTATGTTGTCCGGGGCTTCAAGCCCCTGGTAGGTTCTCCCAAGGCAAACAGGTCCTAGGTGACGGGTCAGACAAAGAGCGATTCAGAAGCCTCTTATGATGACAACAAAAACAAGGCCAGTTACGTCGCCCGGGTCGGCGTCACCAGGGCCCCATCCTGGAGCCAGGCCTGGGATGGGTGCTCCATGGTGAGCGCCTGGTGGCCGGGTCTTTCCCCACAGGGGCCCGGCCGGGCACAGCCCGAAAGAGCGACATAGGGCCGCCCTCCCGTGGACCCACCACCCACAGTAGGATCCATAAGGGGCCGGTGCAAAGAGATCTGGGCGGCAGTCGACGGCAGGGGCTTCGGCGATCAGATCTCCAGACACAGAGCCTAACACTGGGGACATGGAACGTCACCTCGCTGGGGGGGAAAGAGCCTGAGCTTGTGCGGGAGGTTGAACGATACCGACTAGACATAATCGGCCTCACCTCCACGCACAGTTTGGGCTCTGGAACCATCTCCTCGAGACGGGCTGGACACTCTCAGTTTGACACTGTAGAAGAAGAAGTCAGTGGACAGAAGCCCTGTCCAAGGGACATGTCGTGTTCTCTGTAGTTTAAGCTTTAAAACACTGTGTTTTATTACGATCAGACTCATATTCACAGAGAAATTAGTCTCATTATTCCAGCGGCGGAGCAGCCACGAGCTCCTGGTTCAAAAGACGGGCGTGTCACTAATATGTGCCATATTTATGTGTAAATACCTCATGTTACAACGTGGGCACCTGCTGTTTATGACAGGTGCGGCCCGAATATGGACGATTTGTAAATTTCGTGTGGGCGGCTTTTATTCAGGAACTGTACAGCCTCAAAAGTATGGTACTGTCTCTATAAGAACACATAAAGTAAACTGCTTTTCATTTCTAATTAAGTCAAATAATAATAATGTAGTGGGGCAGTTTTCCCACACTCTGGGCTGTCTTATCCCAGATGCTCAGGACCTGCAGAGAGAGAGGGCCCGTCGCTGAGCAGCTGCTTACACGAGCAGAGCAGCTGCTTACACGGGCTGAGCAGCTGCTTACACGGGTTGAGCAGCTGCTTACACGGGCTGAGCAGCTGCTTACACGGGCTGATCAGCTGTAAGTCACACAGGTGGATTTAGAACCATTGTCAATGTCTATAATCATGTTCGAGTTTGCACACTCCATGCTTCATGCTTCACTCCTGAGCCCTGTTCGCTCTCTACGGGACGTCAAAGGGAGGGGTCATTAGAGCATTGAAGCTTGTTCTGCATTAGAGGGTCAGACGCCTCCAGCTCATGCAGGTGTTGAGGGCTCATGCAGGTGTTGAGGGCTCATGCAGGTGTTTTGAGCTCATGCAGGTGTTGTGAGCTCATGCAGATGTTTTGAGCTCATGCAGATGTTGTTAGCTCATGCAGATGTTTTGAGCTCATGCAGATGTTAGCTCATGCAGATGTTAGCTCATGCAGATGTTGTTAGCTCATGCAGATGTTTTCAGCTCATGCAGGTGTTGTGGGCTCATGCAGATGTTGTGAGCTCATGCAGGTGTGTGAGCTCATGCAGATGTTGTGAGCTCATGCAGGTGAGTGAGCTCATGCAGGTGTGTGAGCTCATGCAGGTGTTGAGGGCTCATGCAGATGTTTTGAGCTCATGCAGGTGTTGTAAGATCATGCAGTTGTTTTGAGCTCATGCAGGTGTTTTGAGCTCATGCAGATGTTTTGAGCTCATGCATGTTTTGTGAGCTCATGCAGGTGTTGTGAGCTCATGCAGGTGTTGTGAGCTCATGCAGATGTTTTGAGCTCATGCATGTGTTGAGGGCTCATGCAGATGTTGTGAGCTCATGCAGATGTTGTGAGCTCATGCAGATGTTTTGAGCTCATGCAGATGTTGTGAGCTCATGCAGGTGTTGTGAGCTCATGCAGGTGGTGTGAGCTCATGCAGGTGTGTGAGCTCATGCAGGTGTGTGAGCTCATGCAGGTGTTGTGAACTCATGCAGATGTTGTGAGCTCATGCAGGTGGTGTGAGCTCATGCAGGTGTGTGAGCTCATGCAAATGTTGTGAGCTCATGCAGATGTTGTGAGCTCATGCAGGTGGTGTGAGCTCATGCAGGTGTGTGAGCTCATGCAGGTGTTGTGAGATCATGCAGATGATGTGAGCTCATGCAGGTGTTGTGGGGTCATGCAGTTGTTGTGAGCTCATGCAGGTGTTGTGAGCTCATGCAGATGTTGTGAGCTCATGCAGGTGTGTGAGCTCATGCAGGTGTGTGAGCTCATGCAGGTGTTGAGGGCTCATTCAGATGTTGTGAGCTCATGCAGGTGTGTGAGCTCATGCAGGTGTTGAGGGCTCATTTAGATTTTGTGAGCTCATGCAGGTGTTGTGAGCTCATGCAGATGTTGTGAGCTCATGCAGGTGAGTGAGCTCATGCAGGTGTTGTGAGCTCATGCAGGTGTTGTGAGATCATGCAGATGATGTGAGCTCATGCAGGTGTTGTGGGGTCATGCAGTTGTTGTGAGCTCATGCAGGTGTTGTGAGCTCATGCAGATGTTAAGGGCTCATGCAGGTGTTTTGAGCTCATGCAGGTATTGTGAGCTCATGCAGGTGTGTGAGCTCATGCAGGTGTTGAGGGCTCATTCAGATGTTGTGAGCTCATGCAGATGTTGTGAGCTCATGCAGGTGTGTGAGCTCATGCAGGTGTTGAGGGCTCATTTAGATTTTGTGAGCTCATGCAGGTGTTGTGAGCTCATGCAGATGTTGTGAGCTCATGCAGGTGAGTGAGCTCATGCAGGTGTTGTGAGCTCATGCAGGTGTTGAGGGCTCATGCAGATGGTGTGAGCTCATGCAGATTTTGTGAGCTCATGCAGATGTGAGCTCATGCAGATGTTGTGAGCTCATGCAGATGTTGTGAGCTCATGCAGATGTTGTGAGCTCATGCAGATGTTGTGAGCTCATGCAGGTGTTGTGAGCTCATGCAGGTGTTGAGGGCTCATGCAGATGTTTTGAGCTCATGCAGGTGTTGTGAGCTCATGTAGTTGTTGTGAGCTCATGCAGATGTTAAGGACGCATGCAGGTGTTGAGGGCTCATGCAGATGGTGTGAGCTCATGCAGATTTTGTGAGCTCATGCAGATGTGAGCTCATGCAGATGTTGTGAGCTCATGCAGATGTTGTGACCTCATGCAGATGTTGTGAGCTCATGCAGGTGAGTGAGCTCATGCAGGTGTTGAGGGCTCATGCAGATGTTTTGAGCTCATGCAGGTGTTGTAAGATCATGTAGTTGTTGTGAGCTCATGCAGATGTTAAGGGATCATGCAGGTGTTGTGGGGTCATGCAGTTGTTGTGAGCTCATGCAGGTGTTGTGAGCTCATGCAGATGTTAAAGGCTCATGCAGGTATTTTGAGCTCATGCAGATGTTTTGAGCTCATGCATGTTTTGTGAGCTCATGCAGATGTTTTGAGCTCATGCATGTGTTGAGGGCTCATGCAGATGTTGTGAGCTCATGCAGATGTTGTGAGCTCATGCAGATGTTTTGAGCTCATGCAGATGTTGTGAGCTCATGCAGGTGTTGTGAGCTCATGCAGGTGGTGTGAGCTCATGCAGGTGTGTGAGCTCATGCAGGTGTTGTGAGCTCATGCAGGTGTTGTGAGCTCATTCAGATGTTGTGAGCTCATGCAAATGTTGTGAGCTCATGCAGATGTTGTGAGATCATGCAGATGATGTGAGCTCATGCAGGTGTTGTGGGGTCATGCAGTTGTTGTGAGCTCATGCAGGTGTTTTGAGCTCATGCAGATGTTAAGGGCTCATGCAGGTGTTTTGAGCTCATGCAGGTATTGTGAGCTCATGCAGGTGTGTGAGCTCATGCAGGTGTTGAGGGCTCATTCAGATGTTGTTTGCTCATGCAGATGTTGAGGGCTCATTTAGATTTTGTGAGCTCATGCAGGTGTTGTGAGCTCATGCAGATGTTGTGAGCTCATGCAGGTGAGTGAGCTCATGCAGGTGTTGTGAGCTCATGCAGGTGTTGAGGGCTCATGCAGATGGTGTGAGCTCATGCAGATTTTGTGAGCTCATGCAGATGTGAGCTCATGCAGATGTTGTGAGCTCATGCAGGTGTTGTGGGCTCATGCAGATGTTGTGAGCTCATGCAGATGTTGTGAGCTCATGCAGATGTTGTGAGCTCATGCAGGTGTTGTGAGCTCATGCAGGTGTTGAGGGCTCATGCAGATGTTTTGAGCTCATGCAGGTGTTGTTAGTTCATGCAGATGTTGTGAGCTCATGCAGGTGTGTGAGCTCATGCAGGTGTTGTGGGGTCATGCAGTTGTTGTGAGCTCATGCAGGTGTTTTGAGCTCATGCATATGTTAAGGGCTCATGCAGGTGTTTTGAGCTCATGCAGGTGTTGTGAGCTCATGCAGGTGTTGTGAGGTAGTGCAGGTGTTGTGGGCTCATGCAGATGTTGTGAGCTCATGCAGATGTTGTGAGCTCATGCAGATGTTGTGAGCTCATGCAGATGTTTTGAGCTCATGCATGTTTTGTGAAGTCATGCAGGTGTTGTGAGCTCATGCACATGTTTTGAGCTCATGCAGGTGTTGAGGGCTCATGCAGATGTTGTGAGCTCATCTTTGTGTTGTCAGCTCATGCAGATGTTTTGAGCTCATGCAGGTGTTGTGAGCTCATGCAGATGTTGTGAGCTCATGCAGATGTTGTGAGCTCATGCAGATGTTGTGAGCTCATGCAGATGTTGTGAGCTCATGCAGGTGTGTGAGCTCATGCAGGTGTTGAGGGCTCATGCAGATGTTGTGAGCTCATGCAGGTGTTGTGAGCTCATGCAGATGTTAAGGGCTCATGCAGGTGCTGTGAGCTCATGCAGATGTTTTGAGCTCATGCAGATGTTTTGAGCTCATGCAGGTGTTGAGGGCTCATGCAGGTGTTGTAAGCTCATGACAATGTTGTTAGCTCATGCAGATATTGTGATTTCATGCAGATGTTTTGGGCTCATGCAGATGTTGTGAGATCATGCAGATGTTGTGAGCTCATGCAGATATTGTGAGCTCATGCAGATGTTTTGGGCTCATGCAGGTGTTGTGAGACCATGCCGATGATGTGAGCTCATGCAGGTGTTGTGAGCTCATGCATATGTTGTGAGCTCATGCAGATGTTGTGAGCTCATGCAGATGTTGTGAGCTCATGCAGGTGTTGTGGGCTCATGCAGATGTTGTGAGCTCATGCAGATTTTGTGAGCTCATGCAGATGTTGTGAGCCCATGCAGGTGTTGTGAGCTCATGCATATGTTGTGAGCTCATGCAGATGTTGTGAGCTCATGCAGATGTTGTGAGCTCATGCATATGTTGTGAGCTCATGCAGATGTTGTGAGCTCATGCAGATGTTGTGAGCTCATGCAGGTGTTGTGGGCTCATGCAGATGTTGTTAGCTCATGCAGATGTTGTGAGCTCATGCAGATGTTGTGAGCTCATGCAGATGTTTTGAGCTCATGCATGTTTTTTGAAGTCATGCAGGTGTTGTGAGCTCATGCACATGTTTTGAGCTCATGCAGGTGTTGAGGGCTCATGCAGATGTTGTGAGCTCATGTATGTGTTGTGAGCTCATGCAGATGTTTTGAGCTCATGCAGGTATTGTGAGCTCATGCAGATGTTGTGAGCTCATGCAGGTGTGTGAGCTCATGCAGGTGTGTGAGCTCATGCAGGTGTTGAGGGCTCATGCAGATGTTGTGAGCTCATGCAGGTGTTGTGAGCTCATGCAGATGTTAAGGGCTCATGCAGGTGTGGTGAGCTCATGCAGATGTTTTGAGCTCATGCAGGTGTTTTGAGCTCATGCAGGTGTTGTGGGCTCATGCAGATGTTGTGAGCTCATGCAGATGTTGTGAGCTCATGCAGGTGTTGTGAGCTCATGCAGGTGTTGTGAGCTCATGCAGGTGTTGTGAGCTCATGCAGATGTTGTGAGCTCATGCAGGTGTTGTGAGCTCATTCAGGTGTTGTGAGCTCATGAAGGTGTTGTGAGCTCATGCAGGTGTTGTGAGCTCATGCAGGTGTGGTGAGCTCATGCAGATGTTTTGAGCTCATGCAGGTGTTTTGAGCTCATGCAGGTGTTGTGGGCTCATGCAGATGTTGTGAGCTCATGCAGATGTTGTGAACTCATGCAGGTGTTGTGAGCTCATGCAGATTTTGTGAACTCATGCTGATGTTGTGAGCTCATGCAGATGTTGTTAGCTCATGCAGGTGTTGTGGGCTCATGCAGGTGTTGTGAGCTCATGCAGATGTTGAGGGCTCATGCAGGTGTTTGAGCTCATGCAGGTACTGTAAGCTCATGCAGATGGTGTGAGCTCATGCAGGTGTTGTGGGCTCATGCAGATGTTGTGAGCTCATGCAGGTGTTGTGGGCTCATGCAGATGTTGTGAGTTCATGCAGGTGTTTTTAGCTCATAAATATGTTGTGAGCTCATGCTGATGTTGAGGGCTCATGCAGATGTTGTGAGCTCATGCAGGTGTTGTGAGCTCATGCAGGTTTTGTGAGCTCAAGCAGGTGTTGAGGGCTCTTGCAGGTGTTTAAGCTCATGCAGATGTTAGGAGCTCATGCAGATATTGTGAGCTCATTCAGATGTTGTGAGCTCAAACAGATGTTGTGGGCTCATGCAGATGTTGTGGGCACATGCAGGTGTTTTGAGCTCATGCAGGTGTTGTGAACCCATGCAGGTGTTGAGGGTTAATGCAGACGTTGTGAGCTCATGCAGGTGTTTTGGGCTCATGCAGATGTTGTGAGCTCATGCACGTGTTGTGAGCTCATGCAGGTTTCTGAGCTCATGCAGATGATGTGAGCTCATGCAGATGTTGTTTGCTCATGCAGGTGTTGTGAGCTCATGCACGTGTTGAGGGCTCATGCAGATGTTGTGAGCTCATGCAGGTGTTGTGAGCTCATGCAGGTGTTGTGAGCTCATGCAAGTGTTGTGAGCTCATGCAGGTGTTGTGAGCTCATGCAGCTGTTGTGAGCTCATCCAGGTATTTTGAGCTCATGCAGATGTGAGCTCATGCAGATGTTGTGAGCTCATGCAGGTGTTGTGAGCTCATGCAGGTGTTGTGAGCTCATGCAGATGTTGTGAGCTCATTCAGATGTTGTGAGCTCATGCAGGTGGTGTGAGCTCATGCAGGTGCTGTGAGCTCATGCAGGTGCTGTGAGCTCATGCAGATGTTGAGAGCTCATGCAGATGTTTTGAGCTCATGCAGGTGTTGAGGGCTCATGCAGATGTTGTAAGCTCATGACAATGTTGTTAGCTCATGCAGATATTTTGATTTCATGCAGATGTTTTGGGCTCATGCAGATGTTGTGAGCTCATGCAGATATTGTGAGCTCATGCAGATGTTTTGGGCTCATGCAGATGTTGTGAGACCATGCCGATGATGTGAGCTCATGCAGGTGTTGTGAGCTCATGCATATGTTGTGAGCTCATGCAGATGTTGTGAGCTCATGCAGGTGTGGTGGGCTCATGCAGATGTTGTGAGCTCATGCAGATTTTGTGAGCTCATGCAGATGTTGTGAGCCCATGCAGGTGTTGTGAGCTCATGCATATGTTGTGAGCTCATGCAGATATTGTGAGCTCATGCAGATGTTTTGGGCTCATGCAGATGTTGTGAGCTCATGCAGATGTTGTGAGCTCATGCAGGTGTTGTGAAATCATGCCGATGATGTGAGCTCATGCAGGTGTTGTGGGGTCATGCAGTTGTTAAGAGCTCATGCAGGTGTTGTGAGCTCAAGCAGGTGTTGTGAGCTCATGCATATGTTGTGAGCTCATGCATATGTTGTGAGCTCATGCAGATGTTGTGAGCTCATGCAGGTGTTGTGGGCTCATGCAAATGTTGGGAGCTCATGCAGATGTTTTGAGCTCATCCAGGTGTGTGAGCTCATGCAGGTGTTGAGGGCTCATGCAGATGTTGTGAGCTCATGCATGTGTTGTGATCTCATGCAGATGTTGTGAGCTCGAGCAGGTGTTGTGAACTCATGCACGTGTTGAGGGCTCATGCACGTGTTGAGGGCTCCAGCAGGTGTTGTGAGCTCATGCAGATGTTGTTAGCTCATGCAGATGTTGTTGGCTCATGCAGATGTTGTGAGCTCATGCAGATGTTGTGAGCTCATGCAGATGTTGTGGCCTCATGCAGGTGTTGTGAGCTCATGCAGGTGTGTGAACTCATGCAGGTGTTGAGGGCTCATGCAGGTGTTTTGAGCTCAAGCAGGTGTTTTGAGCTCATGCAGGTGTTGTGAGCTCATGCAGGTGTTTTGAGCTCATTCAGATGTTGTGAGCTCATGCAGGTATTGTGAGCTCATGCAGGTGTTGTGAGCTCATGCAGGTGTTTTGAGCTCATGCAGGTGTGTGGGCTCATGCAGTTGGTTTGAGCTCATGCAGGTGTTTTGAGCTCATATATGTGTTGTGAGCTCATGCTGATTTTTTGAGCTCATGCAGGTGTTGTGAGCTCATGCAGATGTTGTGAGCTCATGCAGGTGTTGTGAGCTCATGCAGATGTTGTGAGCTCATGCAGATGTTGTGAGCTCATGCATGTGTGTGAGCTCATGCAGGTGTTGTGAGCTCATGCAGGTGTTGTGGGGTCATGCAGTTGTTGTGAGCTCATGCAGGTGTTGTGAGCTCATGCAGATGTTAAGGGCTCATGCAGGTGTTTTGAGCTCATGCAGGTATTGTGAGCTCATGCATATGTTGTGAGCTCGTGCAGATGTTGTGAGCTCATGCAGATGTTGTGAGCTCATGCAGGTGTGTGAGCTCATGCAGGTGTTGAGGGCTCATTTAGATTTTGTGAGCTCATGCAGGTGTTGTGAGCTCATGCTGGTGTTGTGAACTCATGCAGGTGTTTTGGGCTCCAGCAGGTGTTGTGAGCTCATGCAGATGTTGTTAGCTCATGCAGATGTTGTTGGCTCATGCAGATGTTGTGGCCTCATGCAGGTGTTGTGAGCTCATGCAGGTGTGTGAACTCATGCAGGTGTTGAGGGCTCATGCAGGTGTTTTGAGCTCAAGCAGGTGTTTTGAGCTCATGCAGATTTTGTGAGATCATGCATATGTTTTGAGCTCATGCAGGTGTCGTGAGCTCATGCATATGTTGTGAGCTCATGCAGATGTTGTGAGCTCATGCAGGTGTGGTGGGCTCATGCAGATGTTGTGAGCTCATGCAGATTTTGTGAGCTCATGCAGATGTTGTGAGCCCATGCAGGTGTTGTGAGCTCATGCATATGTTGTGAGCTCATGCAGATATTGTGAGCTCATGCAGATGTTTTGGGCTCATGCAGATGTTGTGAGCTCATGCAGATGTTGTGAGCTCATGCAGGTGTTGTGAGATCATGCCGATGATGTGAGCTCATGCAGGTGTTGTGGGGTCATGCAGTTGTTAAGAGCTCATGCAGGTGTTGTGAGCTCAAGCAGGTGTTGTGAGCTCATGCATATGTTGTGAGCTCATGCATATGTTGTGAGCTCATGCAGATGTTGTGAGCTCATGCAGGTGTTGTGGGCTCATGCAAATGTTGGGAGCTCATGCAGATGTTTTGAGCTCATCCAGGTGTGTGAGCTCATGCAGGTGTTGAGGGCTCATGCAGATGTTGTGAGCTCATGCATGTGTTGTGATCTCATGCAGATGTTGTGAGCTCATGCAGATTTTGTGAGATCATGCATATGTTTTGAGCTCATGCAGGTGTCGTGAGCTCATGCAGATGTTGTGAGCTCGAGCAGGTGTTGTGAACTCATGCACGTGTTGAGGGCTCATGCACGTGTTGAGGGCTCCAGCAGGTGTTGTGAGCTCATGCAGATGTTGTTAGCTCATGCAGATGTTGTTGGCTCATGCAGATGTTGTGAGCTCATGCAGATGTTGTGAGCTCATGCAGATGTTGTGGCCTCATGCAGGTGTTGTGAGCTCATGCAGGTGTGTGAACTCATGCAGGTGTTGAGGGCTCATGCAGGTGTTTTGAGCTCAAGCAGGTGTTTTGAGCTCATGCAGGTGTTGTGAGCTCATGCAGGTGTTTTGAGCTCATTCAGATGTTGTGAGCTCATGCAGGTATTGTGAGCTCATGCAGGTGTTGTGAGCTCATGCAGGTGTTTTGAGCTCATGCAGGTGTGTGGGCTCATGCAGGTGGTTTGAGCTCATGCAGGTGTTTTGAGCTCATATATGTGTTGTGAGCTCATGCTGATTTTTTGAGCTCATGCAGGTGTTGTGAGCTCATGCAGATGTTGTGAGCTCATGCAGGTGTTGTGAGCTCATGCAGATGTTGTGAGCTCATGCAGATGTTGTGAGCTCATGCATGTGTGTGAGCTCATGCAGGTGTTGTGAGCTCATGCAGGTGTTGTGGGGTCATGCAGTTGTTGTGAGCTCATGCAGGTGTTGTGAGCTCATGCAGATGTTAAGGGCTCATGCAGGTGTTTTGAGCTCATGCAGGTATTGTGAGCTCATGCATATGTTGTGAGCTCGTGCAGATGTTGTGAGCTCATGCAGATGTTGTGAGCTCATGCAGGTGTGTGAGCTCATGCAGGTGTTGAGGGCTCATTTAGATTTTGTGAGCTCATGCAGGTGTTGTGAGCTCATGCTGGTGTTGTGAACTCATGCAGGTGTTGAGGGCTCCAGCAGGTGTTGTGAGCTCATGCAGATGTTGTTAGCTCATGCAGATGTTGTTGGCTCATGCAGATGTTGTGGCCTCATGCAGGTGTTGTGAGCTCATGCAGGTGTGTGAACTCATGCAGGTGTTGAGGGCTCATGCAGGTGTTTTGAGCTCAAGCAGGTGTTTTGAGCTCATGCAGATTTTGAGATCATGCATATGTTTTGAGCTCATGCAGGTGTCGTGAGCTCATGCAGATGTTGTGAGCTCGAGCAGGTGTTGTGAACTCATGCACGTGTTGAGGGCTCATGCACGTGTTGAGGGCTCCAGCAGGTGTTGTGAGCTCATGCAGATGTTGTTAGCTCATGCAGATGTTGTTGGCTCATGCAGATGTTGTGGCCTCATGCAGGTGTTGTGAGCTCATGCAGGTGTGTGAACTCATGCAGGTGTTGAGGGCTCATGCAGGTGTTTTGAGCTCAAGCAGGTGTTTTGAGCTCATGCAGGTGTTGTGAGCTCATGCAGGTGTTTTGAGCTCATTCAGATGTTGTGAGCTCATGCAGGTATTGTGAGCTCATGCAGGTGTTGTGAGCTCATGCAGGTGTTTTGAGCTCATGCAGGTGTGTGGGCTCATGCAGGTGGTTTGAGCTCATGCAGGTGTTTTGAGCTCATATATGTGTTGTGAGCTCATGCTGATTTTTTGAGCTCATGCAGGTGTTGTGAGCTCATGCAGATGTTGTGAGCTCATGCAGGTGTTGTGAGCTCATGCAGATGTTGTGAGCTCATGCAGATGTTGTGAGCTCATGCATGTGTGTGAGCTCATGCAGGTGTTGTGAGCTCATGCAGGTGTTGTGGGGTCATGCAGTTGTTGTGAGCTCATGCAGGTGTTGTGAGCTCATGCAGATGTTAAGGGCTCATGCAGGTGTTTTGAGCTCATGCAGGTATTGTGAGCTCATGCATATGTTGTGAGCTCGTGCAGATGTTGTGAGCTCATGCAGATGTTGTGAGCTCATGCAGGTGTGTGAGCTCATGCAGGTGTTGAGGGCTCATTTAGATTTTGTGAGCTCATGCAGGTGTTGTGAGCTCATGCTGGTGTTGTGAACTCATGCAGGTGTTGAGGGCTCATGCAGGTGTTGTGAGCTCATGCAGGTGTTGTGAGCTCGTTTATATGTTGTGAGCTCATGCAGGTGTTGTAAGCTCATGCAGATGTTGTGAGCTCATGCAGGTGTGTGGGCTCATGCAGATATTGTGTGCTCATGCAGATGTTGTGAGCTTATGCAGATGTTGTGAGCTCATGCAGGTGTTGAGGGCTCATGCAGGTTATATGAGCTCATTCAGGTGTTGTGGGCTCATGCAGATGTTTTGTTGTTCATTCAGACGTTGTGAGCTCATTCAGATGTTGTGAGCTCATGCAGATGTTGTGGGCTCATGCAGGTGTTGTGAGCTCATGCAGATGTTCTGAGCTCATGCAGATGTTGTGAGCTCATGCAGGTGTTTAGGGCTCATTCAGGTGTTGTGAGCTCATGCAGGTGTTTTGGGATCATGCAGGTGTGGTGGGCTCATGCAGATGTTGTGAGCACATGCAGATGTTGTGAGCTCATGCAGGTGTTTTGAGCTCATGCAGGTGTTGTGGAATCATGCAGGTGTTGTGGGATCATGCAGGTGTTGTGGGCTCATGCAGATGTTGTGAGCTCATGCAGGTGTTGTGGGCTCATGCAGATGTTGTGAGCTCATGCAGGTGTTGTGGGCTCATGCAGATGTTGTGAGCTCATGCAGGTGTTGTGAGCTCATGCAGGTGTTGTGAGCTCATGCAGGTGTTGTGAGCTCATGCAGGTGTTGTGAGCTGTGTATGTAGGTTTGACAAATGTGTGTGGTCAGCCATAGTCCAGAATCACCAGTATTCAGTATTTGAAAACAAAATAATTTAATCAAAGTATTTTAACGAACAACAAATAAATAAACCAAATAAATGCTTATCCTTATAATAATGTGTGAGGGGGGGTCTAATATCCCAGGGTCCACCTGCGTCCTCCCGCGTCCTTCCATGTTCGAGTCTTGTAGAGTAGCCGCTATGCTAAGGTTAGCTTGAGAAGCTAATTTCTCATGGAGGTTAAAGTTATCAAAGAACTCTTTCCTTTAGGAGACTTTCTTGGAGTTATCATTCCTCCTTTGTCTTTGCTTTGTTTTTTTTTGTGGGTACAAAGGGAGAGTAGACGAGGCGACTTATCCTTCCCCATCAACCAGTTCCAAACCAATTCTGAGCTTGCATTTTAAAAGTGAAACGAAAGCAGGACTTAGCAGGTGTAAGTCAGGTCCAAATGACCACGTAGACCCTAAAGGAGCTCCACGTACAGGGCCTCATACACTCGTATTTGAGCTGACTGTAGTTTTCCCCGTGTTGTGTTGTCAGGAGAGTTCATCAGGGCCTTATATGAGTCTGAGGAGAACTGTGAAGTGGACCCCATGAGGATCCCACCCTCAGTGCTCCTGGACCACCAGGCCAACCTGCGCATGTGCTGCGAGCTGGCCCTCTGCAAGATCATCAACTCTCAGTGGTGGGTGACGGCCTGTCTCTCTCTGTGTCCTCTCTGTGTCCTCTCTCTGTGTCCTCTCTGTGTCCTCTCTGTGTCCTCTCTCTGTGTCCTCTCTGTGTCCTCTCTGTGTCCTCTCTCTGTGTCCTCTCTGTGTCCTCTCTGTGTCCTCTCTCTGTGTCCTCTCTGTGTCTCTCTCTGTGTCATATCTTTGTCCTTTCTCTGTGTCCTCTCTCTGTCTCTCTCCCTCTCCTCTCTCTCTCTCTCTCCCTCTCTTTCTCTCTCTCTCTCTCTCTGTCGCTCTCCCTCTCTCTCTCTGTCTCTCTCCCTCTCTCTCTGTCTCTCTCCCTCTTTGTCTCCTCTCTCTCTCTCCTCATCCTCTCTCTCTCTCTGTATCCTCTCTCTCTCTCTCCCTCCCTCTCTCTGTGTCCTCTCTTTCTCTGTCTCTCTCTTTCTTTCTCTCTCCCTCTCTCTATGTGTCCTCTCCCTCTCTCTCTCTCTCTCTCTCTCTCTCTCTCTCCCTGTCTCTCTCCCTCTCTCTCTCTTTGTCTCCTCTCTCCCTCTCTCTCTCTCTCCCTCGCTGTCTCTTTCCCTCTCTCTGTCTCTCTCTCCTCCTCGCTCTCTCTCTCTCTGTCTTCTCTGTGTCTTCTCTGTGTCCTCTCTGTGTCCTCTCTCTGTGTCCTCTTTCAGTGTCTCTCTCTGTGTCCTATCTGTGTCCTTTCTCTGTGTCCTCTCTCAGTGTCTCTCTCTGTGTCCTCTCTGTGTCCTCTCTCGTTGTCCTCTCTGTGTCCTCTCTCTTTCTCTCCCTCTCTCTATGTGTCCTCCCTCTCTCTTTCTCTCCCTCTCTCTCTCTCTCTCTCTCTCTCGCTCTCTCTCCTCTCTCTCTCCTCCTCTCTCTTTCTTTGTCCTCTCTGTGTCCTCTCTGTGTCATCTCTCTGTTTCCTCTCTGTGTCCTCTCTCTGTGTCTCTCTCTGTGTCCTCTCTCTGTGTCATCTCTCTGTTTCCTCTCTGTGTCCTCTCTCTGTGTCTCTCTCTGTGTCCTCTCTCTGTGTCCTCTCTCTGTTTCCTCTCTGTGTCCTCTCTCTGTGTCATCTCTCTGTTTCCTCTCTGTGTCCTTTCTCTCTGTCCTCTCGGTGTCCTCTCTGTGTCCTCTCTCTCTCTCTCCCTCTCTCTCTCTTTCTCTGTATTCTCTCTCTCTCCCTCTCTCTCTTTGTCTCCTCTCTCTGTCTCTCTCTCTCTCTCTCCCTCCCTCTCTCTGTGTCCTCTTTCTCTCTCTCTTTCTCTCTCTCTCCCTCGTTCTATGTGTCCTCTCCCTCTCTCTCTCTCTCTTTCTCTCTCTCTCTGTCTCTCTCCCTCTCTCTCTCTTTGTCTCCTCTCTCTCTCCTCTATCTCTCTCCCTCTCTGTCTTTCTCCCTCTCTCTCTGTCTCTCTCCCTCTCTCTCTCTTTGTCTCCTCTCTCTCTCCTCTATCTCTCTCCCTCTCTGTCTTTCTCCCTCTCTCTCTGTCTCCTCGCTCTCTCTTCTCTCTCTCTCTCTCCTCCTCTCTCTCTCTGTGTCCTCTCTCTCCTCTCTCTCTCTCTCTCTCTCCGTCTCCTCTGTCTCTCTCCCTCTCTCTCCTCTCTCTCTCTCTCTCTCTCCGTCTCCTCTGTCTCTCTCCCTCTCTCTCCTCTCTCTTTCTTCTCTCTCTCTCTCCTCCTCTCTCTCTTCTCTCTCTCTCTCTCCTCCTCTCTCTCTCTGTGTCCTCTCTCTCCTCTCTCTCTCTCTCTCTCTCCGTCTCCTCTGTCTCTCTCCCTCTCTCTCTGTCTCCTCTCTGTCTCTCTCTCTGTCTCTCTCCCTCTCTCTCTTTGTCTCCTCTCTCTCTCCTCTATCTATCTCCCTCTCTGTCTCTCTCCCTCTCTGTCTCTCTCTCTGTTAAAGATGTATGGGGACTTTAAATACATAAAGGAGCTCCAGCACACTGGTGCAGATCAAAGGAGAAGAGACTAAATGGTCATGTTTACTGAAATGTTTCCATATGTTATCATGTGCTGGTATGTGTGGACAATAAAGGAATATCTTATCTTCTATAGCGTGTGATCAGGATGTTGTTTGTGCCCGTGTGGCCTCAGTGTGTTCCCGCGGGAGCTGAAAGAGGTCTTTGCATCGTGGCGTGTGCGCTGTGCCGAGCGAGGTCGTGAGGACATCTCAGAGCGTCTCATCAGTGGTTCGCTCTTCCTGCGCTTCCTGTGTCCTGCCATCATGTCCCCGTCCCTCTTCAACCTCACCCAGGAATACCCCGACGAGCAGACGTCACGCACTCTCACGCTCATTGCCAAGGTGGTACAAAACCTGGCTAACTTCTCCAAGTAAGTCATATTTAACAATAAAAGGGAGTTTTACTATATTTACTTTTGGGCTTTTACTGCTATACTTCTGTCCTTAACTTAGTGATTTATGTTCCTGGGACATACCTCTCGGAGTCATGGCCTCAATGATTTCAATGGGAATAATGGCTACAACAATTACATTGATAACATTGATGGGCGTTTGAAAATATGTTTTCTCACCTGAGAAACCCTGGCCCGTCTGTGATTATATTATATTATATATTATGTTGTTCAAGACAATCCAATCTAATCCAACTTTATTTGTGCAGCACATTTGACCAACACAAAGTCTCCAGAGTTCTGCACAACAAAACAAGCAAAAGCAAAATATGTTAAAACAATCAAAAATTAAAAGAAAATATAAAAATACATACATACAAACCAAATAAAAACGAACAAAATAATAAAAGCAAAGGGACACAAAAGTTACAATGTATTTTCCCAAAAGAGCTGCAGGGGGCGCTGTATAATCAAAGTTACCCAGTTCTGCTTTATGTTACAGAAGACATATCATGCTTTTTGGGCAGGTTTATTTGTTTTATTTGTATAGCACTTGCCAACAGCCAAAGGGTGTCTACATGCAAAGTAGAAATGGGTCTAAATGAGGCACAGTCAAAGTCGGTCCTTTCCTTCTTTTGGTATTGTGGAAGTTAGAATAAGCAGACGAGAAGTACTTTTCAGTCTCCTCTTTATTCACTTCCATCAACCTCACCTGTGCAACAACAGTCAACCAAAATACCCTCTCCCCCTAACACTTCCTTAGCCCCTTCACAATAAAATATGTTTTGTGAAACATAAATAATACAGGTTTGCCATACAGCTCCCCCCGAACACACAAAATAACAAATAGAATTAAAGTTAACAGTAACGTTTAGGAACTGTAATAGTCCTACCCCTACCACTGCGCTTGACCACCACGGAGGGTGAGACTGGCTTATGCAAACTATCCTTGGTAATGATGGAGGCAGGAGGGCGGCTACGCGAGCAGCGAGGGCTAACTGCACCTCCTCGTCTTTAAGCACATGGGCCGGTTTTAAACGATCCACTGAAACCCGCTCGTGACAAGTTCCCTACTCCACCAGGAAGGCCTTAGGCCCGGCTTCCTGAACGCGAAAGGGGCCGTCGTACGGTGCCTCTAGTGGCAAACGATGTGCATCATGGCGGATCCTGTGGTCATATGTGCCGCGGTCCTGCGGCACATATGACAGAGGGAGACAATGATGAGCAGGAACAGGAGCAAAAACCTCAACTGACAACATAGGGCCTACCCCTGAAGAGCCCGGAAGAAATTCCCCAGGGACCTTTAAAGCCCTTATTTGCTTGAATAGTGCAGCCCCAGGAAGGGGCGTGGTCCTGATCCCAAACTTCAATCTGTTAAAAAGCTTTGTTTCCCTTTGGCTTTGCAAATGATAAAATATAAGATATTAAAAACATAAAGTGTTCTTAAACTCCTCGATAAGTCATATTTATGGAAGGCAAAAATAGTTAAAAAACAAAAATGTTATTTAGGAGCAAACTGGAGCAAGACTTTACTACACTTTACTATTCCTTCACATGTCGCTGTCTCTGTCGTGTGCAGGTTTGGCATTAAAGAGGAGTACATGTGTTTCATGAACGAGTTCCTGGAGATTGAATGGGGCGCCATGCAGCAGTTCCTTTTTGAAATCTCCAACCTGGACAGTGTGAGCAACGCGGGAAGCTTTGAGGGCTACATCGACCTGGGCCGCGAGCTGTCCATCCTGCACACCCTGCTCTGGGAGGTCATGGCCCAGCTCAGCAAGGTACTCCTTTTACTCCACACTACAACACTCAAACTACAGGCACCCATCATGGTTCTCGGACTTTTGGGCTGGAAGAATCTCAGAAAAAATATTAAATGAAATAAAATTTAAATGAATACAGTTAGAAACATACAATAAATAATTCAAAACAATATTTAAATAAAAGCTAATGTAGCCAGTCTCATCAATGGCAATATGTGTATTTATAATTCATAGTATGCACTTTGGAACATGTTTGTAGAGTTCTAAACAACATGGTAGCAGATTTGGTAAAACAGCTCATGGAGACAGGATATTTGACCTATTCACCTGTGACCAATAGTTGACAACTTTGGAATTTGTTAACTTAACCAGGATAAACATACTATACTATTGTAAACATAGTGCACTACTGCTGTGGTGGCTGGTGGTATATTTTTGGGAACTTCTGTAACATTTCTACATTTTGTCTTGTCAAGACCACAAATTTGTGAAAGCACAACACAAAGCGGAAGATGATTTCCGGATTAAAAAATAAATAAATAGAAAAGAGAAGGGTGCCCAAGTCTTCAGCCTCTTCTGCCTGGGTGCAAACAATTGCCTTACCAGCACGGTGGAGCAGCAGTTAGTTCTTTCACTTGTGTTCCTGGAGTGTTCCTGAACAAATGGACATTTCGTCTTTCATTGAAAATGACTTTTGGACTTTTACAGGAATTTAAAAAACTATTGACAGTAGTTTCTCCACCTGTTACTGACTAATTAGCATTTTTCATATTCATATTTCATATTTATCTGTTTGATTGTCTTAAATGTAATAAATTAAATGTCATAAATCTTCATAAACCACACTTGTGTTCATAACAACAAGGTCTTGGGATCATTCTCAGGCTGGTTTCATCCAGGTCCTCCGGTTTCCCCTACCGCAAAAAATATGTACAATAGGCTCCTCCCCAGGATTCCTCCAAAAAAGAGATGGGACATATCAGTGTATTGTCACTGTTCTGTTTTTGTCCAGTCCACTAGAGGGTGCTGTTATTGTATAGTTAATGTCTTTGGCGCGCACTGTGTTCTGTCCCTGTGAGCGGTAGGTCAGTGTGGCTCTGAAGCATTGTTGTTCATCTAAATAATCCACAAACATCTGCAAACATCTTATGCCTTTGTTAGCATCATGGGCACGTATGGATGTATTAGTTAAAGGTGCTTCAATACATTCAAGTGTGTCAAATGGATCGGCTGCGGCAAAGGCCAGAGCAAAGGCAGAAGCAAAAAAAGCACGCTTTGCATATGCTGAAAAAGAAATAAAACTAAAGTTAGAAAAGGCTAGAGTTGAAGCATCCGTGGAAAGGCTCAACTGTGAAAAATAGACTGCTGCAGCTACAGCAGAAGCTGAAGCGCTTGAAGCTGCATGTGATTTGGAAAGTGAAAAGCACAGTCTCAAGCCAAAGTTCGACTCTATGCCTTCTCTTGAAGCGGCAGAACGCACCGAAAAATATGTTGTTAAGCAAGCTAAAGCTGTGGAGGCAAGAACACAAATGTGGGATGATCAAACACTTGTAAAAGTAGAACAAGACCCCACTCACAGCAAATTGAATGTAGCTTTAAAATCTGAGGCCAAACCTTTTATTCTACTACAAGCAAGCACTGATTTGCCATCACTCCATATTACCCCGCATACATCCCGCTCATACAATGATGAGTATTTCTCCAGGCCACATGAGGTCAGGTTTCAAAATGACAATGCTTCATCTGTGCATGCTAATTCACCAAAGGTAAGCGGTGATAGCCAAAACGTGAACGACTTTCTTAGATACCTGTTCCGTCGTGAACTTGTGGCTACAGGCTTGCTCCAATTCAATGATAAGCCTGAAAACTACAGAGCTTGGAAACATTCATTTCAAACCGCCATTGATGATTTGAACCTGTCTTTAAGTGAAGAGATGGATCTTTTGCTGAAGTGGCTTGGCAAGGAGTCTTCACATGGCAAAGACTTGAGAAGATCTACGGTTCAGTAGAAGTTATAGAAGAAGCTCTGTTCAAAAGACTTGACACCTTCCCAAAGATTCCCAAAGATGACAAACAAAGATTATGCAAAACTGACAAAACTGAGTAAGATGTTGATGGAGCTACAGTCTGCTAAGGATGGATTAACTCCTCTTGATGTGTTGAGAGGAGTTAATCCAATAGTACAAGCCTAAACGATACAAAGATAACGTGAAGTCACCTAAGATACAGCTCACAAACAGATTTTTACCACCTTCAGAGATGGAATTAAATGAAAAACGGAAAGATAACGTGGCCAAAATACAGCAAGGAGGAACTGTGCCAACAGCCAAGGTCACGCAGATTGTTTTGATAGGAGACGGGGCAATAAGTCACGTGACGCATGAAAAGATAAACACACATTCTTTTCCAAGCGCCACTGTTTCTGAGATAACGTCGCTCCTTCCAAATATTATGGCTAAGCATGGAGGAGCTAAACAGCTGATTGTGCACGTGGGTGCAGTCGACATGCGGCGGGAACAGACTAAAGTTTTGAAAAAATACTTCTTGAAGTTATTCGAGGTGCTTGATAAAATGGAAATCAAAACATTCATAAGTGGACCTCTTCCAAACATCGACAGGAGGATAAAGAAGTTTAGCCGGCTTCTTCAGCTGAACACATGGCTGTCCAAAGAGTATACCCCGAGAGGACTACACTACATTAAGAACTTCTATCTATTCTGGAAACGAGAGGACCTGTTTAAGAGAAATGGCCCCCACCTATGCAGAGGTGGAGTGAGGGTGCTGACAGAGAACCTGCTCCACGCTCTGAGGCATTGGACTGGGCCTGGACAGGGTCCTGAGCAGATAGTTAGAGAAGAGAGGAATGAGAGAAGAATTCCTGCTCCATCAGCCAGAGACCGAGCCAATGTTTCAACATCAAAAGCACCACAACCTCAGCCTCCACCAAAGGATTCATCAGCAGCTGCTCCACCACCACCAGCAAAGGATTCAGCTCCAGCTGCTCCACATTCACCTCCACCGCCTCCAGCAAAGGAACAATCTTCAAAGGCCTTGGACCCATCTGTGACAGGCCCAATAACATTCCTGTCATCGCCCCTGCCTTCAGACCATCCCTGGGTTCCCCCTGCAACATCTACTCCCACTAAAGATTCATCATTCTCCTTCTCATCGCCACTCTCACCCATGGGCCTTCCCAGCCATTTTGAAAGTCTGATCAAATCAGGCCTGAAGATGGCTCCACTCACGCCCAATATAGCAAGATCAAGGGCTATGTCAATACTTATCAACTCTTCCCTGCACAAGCCGACTACACCAACAAAAGCCCCACCACCCATCCCCCATCGCCTCTCACCTGGTCCCAAACTCTCCTCGGCTACAAAAGCCCCACCACCCATCCAACATCGTCTTTCACCTGGTATCTCCCATAGCTAGGATGCACTGGGTCTCAGCGTTGCCGGGACTTATTGTCACATTAAAAATCAAATTAACTCGGGGCCCTATGTAAAAAGAGCCCCCCCTAGTGCTATTTCTGTAGTCACATCATCACACAGATGGAAAAACAAAATGCGAGTCAGGCCCAATCTGAGAAATGTGATTCATATTCCCTGTGAAAAGATAAAGCCCAGTCACTGAAACTAGTCTGAAACTTGCTGTGCTAAATGTCAGATCCTTATGTAACAAATCACTCTTAATTAATAATTTTATTTCTTCTTATAATCTTGATTTCATGTTTTTAACTGAAACATGGCTTGACAAAAACGCAGGAAATGTAGTTCTGATAGAATCTGCTCCACCCAACTTTAAGTTTGAATCTGAAACACGAGAAAACAAAAAAGGGGGTGGAGTCTGTGCTGTCTTTAGAGATGAAATAATTACCCGCAGGTTGTCTTTTGGGGTGTGTTCATCATTTGAGTATGTATCCTTTAAAATGGAGCTAAAACGGTCTCCATCCATTCTCTTCATTGTTTTATACAAGCCTCTCCAGCACTGCCAAAGTTTTATTGGTGATTTTACTGAGATGCTTTCAGTCATATGCACAGACTTTGATGGTTTGGTCATTACAGGTGATTTCAATGTGCATGTTGATAATATTTGTGACAGAAACGCTAAAGAGCTTGATGCTGTCCTTGAAACCTTCAGTCTTACTCAGCATGTGAGAGGCCCCACCCACAGCAAAGGACACACTCTAGATCTCATAATTACAAAGGGGGTAAATATTTCAAATGTTAATGTGATCGATGTTGCTCTGTCTGATCATTTCTGTGTCTTCTTTGACCTGTCTGTTTCTCCCAAACCACCGGTTGGTCCTGCAGTTGTTCAGAGGAGACACATAAGTGATGGCACAGGTGCACTGTTTATGGAAATGATAAACTTTGAAAATGTCTCATGTTCTAATGTAAATGATTTGTTGAACTCTGTTACATCTAGTGTTTTGAATGTTCTGGACACCATTGCCCCTATGAAGGCTAAAATGGTTAAAAGTAAGCAGAAGGCGCCATGGAGAAATGATGATTCGGTCAGGGCACAGAAAAGGGAGTGCCGCAGGGCCGGACGGAAATGGCAAAGTAAAAAAAAAATAAAAGTCAAAGCTCCAGGTTCAAAAATAGATTAAAGAGAAGCTGAACATGTACAACCTAATCTTATGTAGAACTAGGGAAAGATATTTCTCTGAAATAATTGGAAGCTGCAGTAACAACTCGCGTGTCCTGTTTGCCACAGTAACAGATTAACAAACCCTCCAGCTCAGCTGCCGTTAGAACTCATTTCCACATCCAAGTGTAATGAGTTTGCATTATTCTTTAATGACAAAGTTCAGGGCATTAAAAATGCTATAAATCCCACAATGCAAAAAATTACCCTAAAACCACCAAGACACTTAGAGCTAACTCACTTTGCACCAGTAACTGACAAAACTGTCCATGAGATCATCGCCAGTCTGAGTTCATCTACATGCTGCCTTGATGTGTTACCCACCAGATTTCTAAAGTCTGTGCTGAACAGTTTACTTGCACCATTCACTCACATAGTTAACATGTCGCTTCAATCTGGAACATTCCCAATGTCTTTGAAAACTGCGGTCATAAAGCCTCTCCTAAAGAAGAGCAGTCTTGATGCCGCAGTACTGAGTCATTACCGGCCCATCTCTAATCTGCCATTTTGGGGCAAAGTCCTTGAAAAGGTCGTTTACAACAGTCACAGATTTCACAGATTTAATAAACAACTCATTTGATGTTCTTCAGTCAGGTTTTAGACCTCATCACACTGAGACTGCTGTTGTCATGGTGACTGAGACTGCTCTTGTCAAGGTGACAAATGACATCCGCCTGAACACTGACACGGGCAAAGCCGAATGTTCGGTCTCTCGCGTCTTTAAACTCATTGCGCCGGCTTCAACTTCTGCTGCTGGGAAGACGCGTGCGTCGCTGATGGCTCTGGGTGCGCCATTGATAGCGATGTCAGTGTTTACGTTCTATGGAAGGTTTAAGATGGTTTAGATTCTAGAACGTAAAGGATATAGAATGTGAGTGGTTGATTTTTTATGAGTCCAGAACGAATCACCGGGGTTTGTTTTTTTTTTGGACCTGAACTGAAACGTTTTTACAAGTCCAGATCCGGTCCGTCGTAGCGGTAGGCATTCCTTGCAACCGGTCATTGGTTCGTTCACGATTCTTTGATCTCTTCCGTGACCAAAACTCAAGTGCTCCTTATACATTGAAACGTGTGCTGGAATTAAGGAATCAAAAGGAAGGAGGGCTAATGGATATGAGGTGGAATCTCTGGACGAAACTGTCAACATTTAATTACCAAGTCTTATTGAGTGTAATGAGATTCCTAACAGAGACGAGATTTCAACCCCAGACGCAGCTCTTAATCATCCACACTTAAATTCATTGGCTCCTGAAATACCAGACATCGACCCTGAAACAGAGATCATGCTCTTACTTGGGCGAGATGTAATCATAGTGCATAAAGTCCGCAAATGAGTAAATGGTCCAAATAACTCACCATATGCACAGAAGCAAGACCTTGGATGAGTCATCGTTGGAAATGTGTACCTTGGAGATGTTCACAAACCCCTCACAGTCAACACCTTTTACACAAACAATACAGTGCAAGATCGACCCACTCTCTTTCAACCCTGTCCTAACGTGTTTCAAGTAAAAGAAAGATACAGTGACGCCCAGGTTATAAGTCGCTCACCTCAGTCTCAGATTGAAACACCTGTGAGCCAGATCATCTTGCATGCGCAGCATTCAATCGTACTAAAGACTATCAAGTGGCTCAATCGATTCAGGATACACAATTCATGAAAGTAATGGAGTTAAAAAGGACTCCAACAACAGTTGGGTTGCACCCCTGTCATTTAAATATCCACGACGACGCCTCCCCAATAACCGCAATCAAGCGTTAAAGCACCTGATCTCTCAAACGCAACTTTGAAAGAAACCCAGATATGAAAGAAATTCATGGATCAGATGTTTAAAAATGGTCATGCAGAGTTAGCCCCACCTCTGGCTGAGCAAGAATAATCATGGTATTTGCCAACATTTGGTGTGTACCACCCAAAACAAAAAAAAAGATCAGGGTGGTGTTTGATTCTAGCTCCCAATATGAAGGTGTTGCATTCAATGGCGTTCTGTTGTCTGGACCGGACATGAACAACACCTTGCTTGGTGTGCTCATACGTTTCCGCAAATAAGCAGTCGCCTTCACTGCAGATATAGAACAAATGTTCTACTGTTTCTTGGTCAGAGAAGAAGATAGGAACTTTCTACGGTTCTTGTGGTTTAAAGACAACAACCCCTCAGAAAATGTTGTGGAATGTCGGATGCGCGTCCACGTATTTGGCAACAGCCCATCACCTGTTGTAGCTATTTATGACTTGCACCAGTCTGTTCTGAGCATGGAGATCCAGGTCGACCCTGATGTCAAAGACTTTGTGATGCGTGATTTCTATGTCGATGATGGACTGAAGTCCATGCCAACAGTTGAGGCTGCTGTTGAGATTGCATCGAACAACAAACAAGTTCTGGATACTTTTCCATCGAAAGACCATGCAAGTGATCTCAAAGATCTAGATCTTGAGGCAGACATAGTTCCAATGCAGCGTAGTCTTGGACTCAACTGGAACCTCCAAACAGACTCATTCTCCTTCAGCGTTTTGGACGAAGTAAAACCTTACACTCAACGAGGCGTCTTATCCACCATCAACAGCCTTTATGACCCTCTTGGGTTTGTAGCTCCAGTTACCATCCCAGGCAAACACATCCTAAGAGAACTTAGCATCACTAGCGGGATTGGGACGCTCCTTTGCCCGAAGAGATGGAGGATGCCTGGGCATCTTGGAGAGCATCTTTGGAAGAGTTGTCCAATCTGTCAATCTCTAGACCACTGAAATTTCACCTTTCGAAGCAGCCAGACGAGAACTTTGTGTCTTCTGTGACTCTTCGATGAAAGCCATTGCTGCTGTTTCATACCTAAAAGTCACAGATATTGCTGATAACAACCATGTGGGATTTGTAATGGGTAAAACCAAGTTATCCCTCGTCCAGAGTATACTGTGCCATGACTTTAGCTTTGTGCAGCAGTTCTTGCTGTTGAATTGGCAGACTTAGTTTCAGCTGAACTGGACCTTACATTTGATGCAGTGAGCTTCTACTCAGACAGTAAAGTAGTCCTGAGTTACATTTGTAACAAATCTAGACATTTTTACGTATATGTCAGCAACCGTGTTCAGCGTATTCGCAAGTGGTCCCATCCAAACCAATGGTTTTATGTGCCCACAGATCAGAATCCTGCAGACCATGGTACACGGTGTGTCTCTGCAAACCATCTGGAACACACAAACTGGCTCACGGGACCACGGTTTTTGTTGTCTTCAGAAACACAACACAAAAACGACTCCTACTCACTGGTTGAGCCCAACTCAGACCCTGACATCAGACCTCTAGTGTCTACGTTAAGCACTACAACGTCTATCAAACTGTTTGGTTCCCAAAGATTTGCCAAGTTTTCGACTTGGAATACCTTGATTCGTGCAATCAGTCGCCTAATTCACATCTGAAACTGCTTTAATTCAACTGTGCCAAGGACAAGCATCTGTCGAGGCTGGCATTACTGCAAAGTAATGATCACTGTTGAAGAAAAAGCAGCAGCTTCAAGAGTCATCAAACAAACAGTGCAGAAAGAAGTCTATGCTCAAGAAATGGAATGCATCCACAAAGACAATGACAAGAAAATTCCTGCAAACAGTCAAATGTCTGGATCTTGTCATTGACCCTCAAGGCATGCTAATAGTGGGAGGTTGTCTACACCATTCTCACTTAGAGCAGAATGAAAAGTATCCACTAATTATTCCTGGAAAACATCACATAGCCGTTCTACTTATCAGAGAGTACCACAAACTGGTCCACCATCAAGGCCGTCTTATCACCGAAGGAGCAATACGCGCTGCTGGATTTTGGATAGTAGGTGGAAAGAAAAAGGTGATCAATCAATGCACAACCTGCAGGCATCTTAGAGCTCCTGTCAGTGTCCAGAAAATAGCCAATCTTCCTGCAGATCGTCTTTCTATGGACCCACCTTTTACAAATGTTGGACTTGATGTCTGCGGTCCCTGGAGCAAACTAGAGGAGGCTTTTCACATAGCAAAAGATGGGCCGCATACGAGCGGTTCATATCTAAGTTATTGACTACCTGGATACGTCATCCTTTATCAATGCACTACGTCGGTTTATTGCTGTTCATGGCCCTGTCAAACACATTTGTTCTTACCGTGGCACTAATTTTGTTGGTGCAAGTAGGGAGTTGAAGATTCCCTCAAACTTTGATGGCACAACACTAAAGACTTTCCTGTCAAACCAAGAATGCTGTTGGACCTTCAACCCTCCACATGCCTCTCATTTTGGAGGATCATGGGAGCGTATGATTGGTATTGCCAGAAGGATTCTTGACTCTATGTTTCTTCAGCTGAAAGACAAACTCACGCATGAAGTTCTGGAATCCTTTATAGCAGAAGTCGCAGCAATAATTAATGCCACACCGCTTGTTCCTGTCACAACGGTCCCAGACAATTCGTTCATACTCACCCTAGCTGCTCTTCTCACAAAAAAAGTGAATTGTGTACCTGCTCCCAAAGATAACTTTGATGCTTCAGACTTATTCAAATGTCAATGGAGGCAAGTCCAGCCTCTTTCCAATATTTTTTGGATAGATGGCACAAACAGTTTCTTCCAACACTGCAGTCAAGAAGAAAGTGGCAGTCCACTCGTCCAAACATCAACGTTGGATTTATTCGCATTAAGGACAGTCAAGTACAGAGGAATGAATGGCCTCTTGGACTAGTCACTCAAACCTTCCTCAGTAATGATGGCAAAGTGCGTCAAGTTGAGGTGAAGATTGCCAAACCAGGAGGGACTACACTCTTCTTCCCCGTCTGGCATTTAATCATAATGAAGCATTGTTGTTCCTCTAGATCAGTGGTTCTTAACTTTTTGGAGGTACTCAACCCCTCCAGTTTCATAAGCGCATTCACCAAACTCTTCTTAATTGGAAAGATAAAATATGATTTTTTCAAATTCAAAACATAGGTATATATTTTACTGGTGCACAAAAATGAACCGTGCATCAACATCACTGTGTTCAAAGAACAACATTTTCACACAAAAACATAATCATGAATATTTACTGCAAATCAGTGACTTCTGCTGTTGTCTTTCACAAACCAGGTCAGAAATGCACCTTCACCTTGGCAAGTGCCACTCTTGTCATTTTCACAACAAAGTCTGTTCCTTGTCTTTTGATGTCCAGCATCCTCGAAAAGGATTGCTCGCAAAGATATTATATTATAGTATAGTAGTTATAGAAAAGGACAAGGGAAATGGCCCCAGAACACCTTTTGGCCCTTTTGGGGCCTTAGCCCTAAACGGAGGGCTTTGATTCAGGGTAAAATCTGGGGCCTGTTCCCTATTCCTTTTGGCCTTTTTGGGGCCAGACTGGTGCTGTGTCTTAGCCCAGATATAAGGGCATTGATTCAGGCTAGTCTCTGGGGACTCTGGCCTGGTCCTTTTTGCCCACTTGGGGCCAGGCTATTACCCAGTCTTAGCCCAGAAAGGAGGGCTTTGATACAGGCTAGTCTGGACTCTGGCCTGGTCCTTTTGGCCCTTTTGGGGCCAGGCTGGTGACAGGTCTTATCCCAAAAGGGGTTTTGATACAGGTAAGACTCTGGGCGATTTCCCTGGTCCTTTTAGTCCTTTTAGGTGCAGCTGGTACCAAGACTTTGTCCAGAAAGGTGGGCTTTGATTCAATCTAAAATATTAAGAAAGAAATCACATCACAATAGTCACAAGTTGACTACTGTGCGCACCAAATTCCCTGCAGCACAGATAAGCCAAGCTGGGCGTGTCATCACGAATCATATCAGAGGTCAAGATGTGTGTTTTGACCTCCGCCAAACCCCTGAGATTGACTCACCGAACCCTTGGGGTTCGATCGAACTCAGGTTAAGAACCACTGTGTTAGCTGGTTATATTTATTTAAACTGCTAAACAAATTTAAAATAGACAACTTATTTCTAAAAAATATTGGAATTCTTTACGATGGTTGTTGTGAAAAAATGCTGTAAACGGTGACGAGAAATAAGGCCGGATAGAACCAAGTTGTCTTGTTCAATGGGGAACTTTATTTTAGCTGTGCACAGCCAAAAATGCTTTCCTTGACAGAGTCTTCTTTCCTTCCCTGGTCTAACTGAATGACCAGGGGAGGAACAACAAAGTCCAGCTTAAAAAGGCACAACAGTCAGAACATGATGTCAGAATGTAATGATTGGTAGAGGCTTTTGTTTCATCCTTGGGTCGTGGGTTCAGGCCGCTCACCCAATGATGTCCACAAGCCCCACCACAAGCCTCTAATTATCCACACAAATGGATAGCATCTTTATGGCAGGGGCCTCCATCCTTCACAAGTGTCAACTGTGAAGGATGGAGGACAAAGGTTTCTACGCTGACCATGTTGAAACAATCGAACATCCTGCGCAGCACAAAAAAAAATGAAATAAGGAACGCTGCATGGGTACTCGAATGTCCAAAAAACTGTGAAATTAAAACAGGTGCTCAATTGAAGAGAAGGGGTGATTCGTTGCACGAAAAAACAGTTGTTATTTGGGTATACATTGTAGCGAAATATACATAAACGTATATGTTGAGTATTCCCAAAGACAAGAAAAACCAAGACAAGAAAAACCAAGACATTATGTTGATTTACAATTTTTTATATTTTTATTCAAAAGCCTTTATTGTAGCATTAAACTTAAAGTACGCACCAACGTGTTTCAGCCCTATGTGGCCTTCCTCAGGGTGGAGTCGCAGGCCCCTCCCTATAAAAAGAGGCCGACACACCTGTTGACCTGTTTGCGCCTGAGGATATACATATATATATATATCTATATATATATATATATCAACTCATTGGTTTCCACCTCGAAGAGCTAACGGGGAAAGCAATTACGGCCAAATACCTACAACAAGTGAGGTAAGTCCTCAGAAGCAGCTCAATGGAAAGAACAAGTCCAGGGCAATAAATAGCTACTGCCAGTGATCAGACCCTGCCACGCCCTGCCAGTGATCAGACCCTGCCACGCCCTGCCAGTGATCAGACCCTGCAGGAATAACCAGTTGGCCAAAGGAGGAGATACAGACCACAGATGTTAAGACACGAAAGCTCCTGAACATGGAGGATTCCATCCTAAATCCAGAACCCTGAGACTGTACACTAGCACCCTGAGACTGTACACTAGCACCCTGAGACTGTACACTAGCACCCTGAGACTGTACACTAGCACCCTGAGACTGTACACTAGCACCCTGAGACTGTACACTAGCACCCTGAGACTGTACACTAGCACCCTGAGACTGTACACTAGCACCCTGAAACTGTACACTAGCACCCTGAGACTGTACACTAGCACCCTGAGACTGTACACTAGCACCCTGAGACTGTACACTAGCACCCTGAGACTGTACACTAGCACCCTGAGACTGTACACTAGCACCCTGAGACTGTACACTAGCACCCTGAGACTTAACACTAGCATCCTGAGACTTTACACTAGCACCCTGAGACTTTACACTAGCACCCTGAGACTGTACACTAGCACCCTGAGACTGTACACTAGCACCCTGAGACTTTACACTAGCACCCTGAGACTGTACACTAGCACCCTGAGACTGTACACTAGCATCCTGAGACTTTACACTAGCACCCTGAGACTGTACACTAGCACCCTGAGACTGTACACTAGCATCCTGAGACTTTACACTAGCACCCTGAGACTGTACACTAGCACCCTGAGACTGTACACTAGCACCCTGAGACTTTACACTAGCACCCTGAGACTGTACACTAGCACCCTGAGACTGTACACTAGCACCCTGAGACTGTACACTAGGACCCTGAGACTAGGGATGCGTCCCGCTACGATGGACCAGATCTGGACTTGTAAAAACGTTTCGGTTCAGGTCCAAAAAAATGAAACCCCGGTGATTCGGTTCTGGACTCATATAAAATATAGCACTCAAATACTATATCCTTCTTGTTCTAGAATCTAGACCATCTTAAACCTTCCATTGATCGCGAAATTCGCGCTGGAAAAGACGTAAACACTGCCATGCGCCGCTGTCAATGTCGCACACGGACCCTAATTAGCGACGCACGCGTCTTCAGGGCAGAAGTTGAAGCAGGCGAAATAAGTTTAAAGATCCGAGAGACGGGAGCGCCTCGTACGTGTGAGACAGGAGCGCCTCGTACGTGTGAGACAGGAGCGCCTCGTACGTGTGAGACGGGAGCGCCTCGTACGTGTGAGACGGGAGCGCCTCGTACGTGAGAGAGACAGGAGCGCCTCATACGTGTGAGAGACGGGAGTGCCTCGTACGTGCGAGACGGGAGCGCCTCGTACGTGTGAGACGGGAGCGCCTCGTACGTGTGAGACGGGAGCGCCTCGTACGTGTGAGACGGGAGCGCCTCGTACGTGTGAGACGGGAGCGCCTCGTACGTGTGAGAGACAGGAGCGCCTCGTACGTGTGAGACGGGAGCGCCTCGTACGTGTGAGACGGGAGCGCCTCGTACGTGTTAGAGACAGGAGCGCCTCGTACGTGTGAGACGGGAGCGCCTCGTACGTGTGAGAGACAGGAGCGCCTCGTACGTGTGAGACGGGAGCGCCTCGTACGTGTGAGAGACAGGAGCGCCTCGTACGTGTGAGACGGGAGCGCCTCGTACGTGTGAGACGGGAGCGCCTCGTACGTGTGAGACGGGAGCGCCTCGTACGTGTTAGAGACAGGAGCGCCTCGTACGTGTGAGACGGGAGTGCCTCGTACGTGTGAGACTGGAGCACCTCCTACGTGTTAGAGACAGGAGCGCCTCGTACGTGTGAGACGGGAGCGTCTCGTACGTGTGAGACAGGAGCACCTCGTACGTGTGAGACGGGAGCGCCTCGTACGTATGAGACGGGAGCGCCTCGTACGTGTGGGACGGGAGCGCCTCGTACGTGTGAGACGGGAGCGCCTCGTACGTGTGAGACGGGAGCGCCTCGTACGTGTGAGACAGGAGCGCCTCGTACGTGTGAGACGGGAGCGCCTCGTACGTGTGAGACAGGAGCGCCTCGTACGTGTGAGACGGGAGCGCCTCGTACGTGTGAGACGGGAGCGCCTCGTACGTGTGAGACGGGAGCGCCTCGTACGTGTGAGACAGGAGCGCCTCGTACGTGTGAGACGGGAGCGCCTCGTACGTGTGAGACGGGAGCGCCTCGTACGTGTGAGACAGGAGCGCCTCGTACGTGTGAGACGGGAGCGCCTCATACGTGAGAGACGGGACCACCTCGTACGTGTGAGACAGGAGCGCCTCGTACGTGTGAGACAGGAGCGCCTCGTACGTGTGAGACGGGAGCGCCTCGTACGTGTGAGACGGGAGCGCCTCGTACGTGTGAGACGGGAGCGCCTCGTACGTGAGAGAGACAGGAGCGCCTCATACGTGTGAGAGACGGGAGCGCCTCGTACGTGCGAGACGGGAGCGCCTCGTACGTGTTAGAGACAGGAGCGCCTCGTACGTGTGAGACGGGAGTGCCTCGTACGTGTGAGACAGGAGCGCCTCGTACGTGTGAGAGACAGGAGCGCCTCGTACGTGTGAGACGGGAGCGCCTCGTACGTGTGAGACGGGAGCACCTCGTACATGTTAGAGACAGGAGCGCCTCGTACATGTGAGAGACAGGAGCGCCTCGTACGTGTGAGACGGGAGCGCCTCGTACGTGCGAGAGACGGGAGCGCCTCGTACGTGCGAGACGGGAGCGCCTCGTACGTGTTAGAGACAGGAGCGCCTCGTACGTGTGAGACGGGAGCGCCTCGTACATGAGAGACAGGAGCGCCTCGTACGTGTGAGACAGGAGCGCCTCGTACGTGTGAGAGACAGGAGCGCCTCTTACATGAGAGACAGGAGCGCCTCGTACGTGTGAGACAGGAGCGCCTCGTACGTGTGAGAGACAGGAGCGCCTCGTACATGAGAGACAGGAGCGCCTCGTACGTGTGAGACAGGAGCGCCTCGTACGTGTGAGAGACAGGAGCGCCTCGTAAGTGCGAGACGGGAGCGCCTCGTACGTGTGAGAGACAGGAGCGCCTCGTAAGTGCGAGACGGGAGCGCCTCGTACGTGTGAGACTGGAGCACCTCCTACGTGTTAGAGACAGGAGCGCCTCGTACGTGTGAGACGGGAGCGCCTCGTACGTGTGAGAGACAGGAGCGCCTCGTACGTGCGAGACGGGAGCGCCTCGTACGTGCGAGACGGGAGCGCCTCGTACGTGTGAGACAGGAGCGCCTCGTACGTGTGAGACAGGAGCGCCTCGTACGTGTGTGAGACGGGAGCGCCTCGTACGTGTGAGAGACGGGAGCGCCTCGTACGTGCGAGACGGGAGCGACGGGAGCGCCTCGTACATGTGAGAGACAGGAGTGCCTCGTACGTGTGAGACGGGAGCGCCTCGTACGTGTGAGACAGTGGCGCCTCGTACGTGTGAGAGACAGGAGCGCCTCGTACATGAGAGACAGGAGCGCCTCGTACGTGTGAGAGACAGGAGCGCCTCGTACATGAGAGACAGGAGCGCCTCGTACGTGTGAGACAGGAGTGCCTCGTGCGTGTGAGAGACAGGAGCGCCTCGTACGTGTGAGAGACAGAAGCGCCTCGTACGTGTGAGAGACAGGAGCGCCTCGTACGTGTGAGAGACAGTAGCGCCTCGTACGTGTGAGACGGGAGCGCCTCGTACGTGTGAGACGGGAGCGCCTCGTACGTGTGAGAGAAAGGAGCGCCTCGTACGTGTGAGACGGGAGCGCCTCGTACGTGTTAGAGACAGGAGCGCCTCGTACGTGTGAGACGGGAGCGCCTCGTACGTGTGAGACGGGAGCGCTTCTTACGTGTGAGAGACGGGAGTGCCTCGTACGTGTGAGAGACGGGAGCGCCTCGTACGTGTGAGACGGGAGCGCCTCGTACGTGTGAGAGAAAGGAGCGCCTCGTACGTGTGAGAGACAGGAGCGCCTCGTACGTGTGAGACAGGAGCGCCTCGTACGTGTGAGAGACAGGAACGCCTCGTACGTGAGAGACGGGAGCGCCTCGTACGTGTTAGACGGGAGCGCCTCGTACGTGTGAGACGGGAGCACCTCGTACGTGTGAGAGACGGGAGCGCCTCGTACGTGTGAGAGACGGGAGCGCCTCGTACGTGCGAGACGGGAGCGCCTCGTACGTGCGAGACGGGAGCGCCTCGTACGTGTGAGAGACAGGAGCGCCTCGTACGTGTGAGGGACAGGAGCGCCTCGTACGTGTGAGAGACAGGAGCGCCTCGTACGTGTGAGACGGGAGTGCCTCGTACGTGTGAGAGACAGGAGCGCCTCGTACGTGTGAGACGGGAGCGCCTCGTACGTGTGAGAGGGAGCGCCTCGTACCTGTGAGAGACAGGAGTGCCTCGTACATGAGAGACAGGAGCGCCTCGTACTTGTGAGACGAGAGCGCCTCGTACGTGTGAGACGGGAGCGCCTCGTACGTGTGAGAGACAGGAGCGCCTCGTACGTGTGAGACAGGAGCGCCTCGTACGTGTGAGAGACAGGAGCGCCTCATACGTGTGAGACGGGAGCGCCTCGTACGTGTGAGACAGGAGCGCCTCGTACGTGTGAGACAGGAGCGCCTCGTACGTGTGAGACAGGAGCGCCTCGTACGTGTGAGAGACAGGAGCGCCTCGTACGTGTGAGACAGAAACGCCTCGTACGTGTGAGAGACAGGAGCGCCTCGTACGTGTGAGACGGGAGCGCCTCATACGTGTGAGACTGGAGCACCTCGTACGTGTGAGAGACGGGAGCGCCTCGTACGTGTGAGACGGGAGTGCCTCGTACGTGTGAGAGACAGGAGCGCCTCGTACATGAGAGACAGGAGCGCCTCGTACGTGTGAGACAGGAGCGCCTCGTACGTGTGAGAGACAGGAGCGCCTCGTACATGAGAGACAGGAGCGCCTCGTACGTGTGAGACAGGAGCGCCTCGTACGTGTGAGAGACAGGAGCGCCTCGTACATGAGAGACAGGAGCGCCTCGTACGTGTGAGACAGGAGCGCCTCGTACGTGTGAGAGACAGGAGCGCCTCGTAAGTGCGAGACGGGAGCGCCTCGTACGTGTGAGACTGGAGCACCTCCTACGTGTTAGAGACAGGAGCACCTCGTACGTGTGAGAGACAGGAGCGCCTCGTACGTGTGAGACGGGAGCGCCTCGTACGTGTGAGAGACAGGAGCGCCTCGTACGTGCAAGACGGGAGCGCCTCGTACGTGCGAGACGGGAGCGCCTCGTACGTGTGAGACAGGAGCGCCTCGTACGTGTGAGACAGGAGCGCCTCGTACGTGTGTGAGACGGGAGCGCCTCGTACGTGTGAGAGACGGGAGCGCCTCGTACGTGCGAGACCGGAGCGACGGGAGCGCCTCGTACATGTGAGAGACAGGAGTGCCTCGTACGTGTGAGACGGGAGCGCCTCGTACGTGTGAGACGGGAGCGCCTCGTACGTGTGAGACAGTGGCGCCTCGTACGTGTGAGAGACAGGAGCGCCTCGTACATGAGAGACAGGAGCGCCTCGTACGTGTGAGAGACAGGAGCGCCTCGTACATGAGAGACAGGAGCGCCTCGTACGTGTGAGACAGGAGCGCCTCGTGCGTGTGAGAGACAGGAGCGCCTCGTATGTGTGAGAGACAGAAGCGCCTCGTACGTGTGAGAGACAGGAGCGCCTCGTACGTGTGGGGGACAGGAGCGCCTCGTACGTGTGAGACGGGAGCGCCTCGTACGTGTGAGACGGGAGCGCCTCGTACGTGTGAGAGAAAGGAGCGCCTCGTACGTGTGAGACGGGAGCGCCTCGTACCTGTTAGAGACAGGAGCGCCTCGTACGTGTGAGACGGGAGCGCCTCGTACGTGTGAGACGGGAGCGCTTCTTACGTGTGAGAGACGGGAGTGCCTCGTACGTGTGAGAGACGGGAGCGCCTCGTACGTGTGAGACGGGAGCGCCTCGTACGTGTGAGAGAAAGGAGCGCCTCGTACGTGTGAGAGACAGGAGCGCCTCGTACGTGTGAGACAGGAGCGCCTTGTACGTGTGAGAGACAGGAACGCCTCGTACGTGAGAGACGGGAGCGCCTCGTACGTGTTAGACGGGAGCGCCTCGTACGTGTGAGACGGGAGCACCTCCTATGTGTTAGAGACAGGAGCGCCTCGTACGTGTGAGAGACAGGAGCGCCTCGTACGTGTGAGAGACAGGAGCGCCTCGTACGTGTGAGACAGGAGCGCCTTGTACGTGTGAGACAGGAGCGCCTCGTACGTGTGAGAGACAGGAGCGCCTCGTACGTGTGAGACGGGAGCGCCTCGTACGTGTGAGACGGGAGCACCTCGTACATGTTAGAGACAGGAGCGCCTCGTACATGTGAGAGACAGGAGCGCCTCGTACGTGTGAGACGGGAGCGCCTCGTACGTGCGAGAGACGGGAGCGCCTCGTACGTGCGAGACGGGAGCGCCTCGTACGTGTTAGAGACAGGAGCGCCTCGTACGTGTGAGAGACAGGAGCGCCTCTTACATGAGAGACAGGAGCGCCTCGTACGTGTGAGACAGGAGCGCCTCGTACGTGTGAGAGACAGGAGCGCCTCGTACATGAGAGACAGGAGCGCCTCGTACGTGTGAGACAGGAGCGCCTCGTACGTGTGAGAGACAGGAGCGCCTCGTAAGTGCGAGACGGGAGCGCCTCGTACGTGTGAGAGACAGGAGCGCCTCGTAAGTGCGAGACGGGAGCGCCTCGTACGTGTGAGACTGGAGCACCTCCTACGTGTTAGAGACAGGAGCGCCTCGTACGTGTGAGACGGGAGCGCCTCGTACGTGTGAGAGACAGGAGCGCCTCGTACGTGCGAGACGGGAGCGCCTCGTACGTGCGAGACGGGAGCGCCTCGTACGTGTGAGACAGGAGCGCCTCGTACGTGTGAGACAGGAGCGCCTCGTACGTGTGTGAGACGGGAGCGCCTCGTACGTGTGAGAGACGGGAGCGCCTCGTACGTGCGAGACGGGAGCGACGGGAGCGCCTCGTACATGTGAGAGACAGGAGTGCCTCGTACGTGTGAGACGGGAGCGCCTCGTACGTGTGAGACAGTGGCGCCTCGTACGTGTGAGAGACAGGAGCGCCTCGTACATGAGAGACAGGAGCGCCTCGTACGTGTGAGAGACAGGAGCGCCTCGTACATGAGAGACAGGAGCGCCTCGTACGTGTGAGACAGGAGCGCCTCGTGCGTGTGAGAGACAGGAGCGCCTCGTACGTGTGAGAGACAGAAGCGCCTCGTACGTGTGAGAGACAGGAGCGCCTCGTACGTGTGAGAGACGGGAGCACCTCGTACGTGTGAGAGACGGGAGCGCCTCGTACGTGTGAGACAGGAGCGCCTCGTACGTGTGAGAGACAGGAGCGCCTCGTACATGAGAGACAGGAGCGCCTCGTACGTGTGAGACAGGAGCGCCTCGTACGTGTGAGAGACAGGAGCGCCTCGTAAGTGCGAGACGGGAGCGCCTCGTACGTGTGAGACTGGAGCACCTCCTACGTGTTAGAGACAGGAGCACCTCGTACGTGTGAGAGACAGGAGCGCCTCGTACGTGTGAGACGGGAGCGCCTCGTACGTGTGAGAGACAGGAGCGCCTCGTACGTGCGAGACGGGAGCGCCTCGTACGTGCGAGACGGGAGCGCCTCGTACGTGTGAGACAGGAGCGCCTCGTACGTGTGAGACAGGAGCGCCTCGTACGTGTGTGAGACGGGAGCGCCTCGTACGTGTGAGAGACAGTAGCGCCTCGTACGTGTGAGACGGGAGCGCCTCGTACGTGTGAGACGGGAGCGCCTCGTACGTGTGAGAGAAAGGAGCGCCTCGTACGTGTGAGACGGGAGCGCCTCGTACGTGTTAGAGACAGGAGCGCCTCGTACGTGTGAGACGGGAGCGCCTCGTACGTGTGAGACGGGAGCGCTTCTTACGTGTGAGAGACGGGAGTGCCTCGTACGTGTGAGAGACGGGAGCGCCTCGTACGTGTGAGACGGGAGCGCCTCGTACGTGTGAGAGAAAGGAGCGCCTCGTACGTGTGAGAGACAGGAGCGCCTCGTACGTGTGAGACAGGAGCGCCTCGTACGTGTGAGAGACAGGAACGCCTCGTACGTGAGAGACGGGAGCGCCTCGTACGTGTTAGACGGGAGCGCCTCGTACGTGTGAGACGGGAGCACCTCGTACGTGTGAGAGACGGGAGCGCCTCGTACGTGTGAGAGACGGGAGCGCCTCGTACGTGCGAGACGGGAGCGCCTCGTACGTGCGAGACGGGAGCGCCTCGTACGTGTGAGAGACAGGAGCGCCTCGTACGTGTGAGGGACAGGAGCGCCTCGTACGTGTGGGGGACAGGAGCGCCTCGTACGTGTGAGACGGGAGCGCCTCGTACGTGTGAGACGGGAGCGCCTCGTACGTGTGAGAGAAAGGAGCGCCTCGTACGTGTGAGACGGGAGCGCCTCGTACCTGTTAGAGACAGGAGCGCCTCGTACGTGTGAGACGGGAGCGCCTCGTACGTGTGAGACGGGAGCGCTTCTTACGTGTGAGAGACGGGAGTGCCTCGTACGTGTGAGAGACGGGAGCGCCTCGTACGTGTGAGACGGGAGCGCCTCGTACGTGTGAGAGAAAGGAGCGCCTCGTACGTGTGAGAGACAGGAGCGCCTCGTACGTGTGAGACAGGAGCGCCTTGTACGTGTGAGAGACAGGAACGCCTCGTACGTGAGAGACGGGAGCGCCTCGTACGTGTTAGACGGGAGCGCCTCGTACGTGTGAGACGGGAGCACCTCCTATGTGTTAGAGACAGGAGCGCCTCGTACGTGTGAGAGACAGGAGCGCCTCGTACGTGTGAGAGACAGGAGCGCCTCGTACGTGTGAGACAGGAGCGCCTTGTACGTGTGAGACAGGAGCGCCTCGTACGTGTGAGAGACAGGAGCGCCTCGTACGTGTGAGACGGGAGCGCCTCGTACGTGTGAGACGGGAGCACCTCGTACATGTTAGAGACAGGAGCGCCTCGTACATGTGAGAGACAGGAGCGCCTCGTACGTGTGAGACGGGAGCGCCTCGTACGTGCGAGAGACGGGAGCGCCTCGTACGTGCGAGACGGGAGCGCCTCGTACGTGTTAGAGACAGGAGCGCCTCGTACGTGTGAGAGACAGGAGCGCCTCTTACATGAGAGACAGGAGCGCCTCGTACGTGTGAGACAGGAGCGCCTCGTACGTGTGAGAGACAGGAGCGCCTCGTACATGAGAGACAGGAGCGCCTCGTACGTGTGAGACAGGAGCGCCTCGTACGTGTGAGAGACAGGAGCGCCTCGTAAGTGCGAGACGGGAGCGCCTCGTACGTGTGAGAGACAGGAGCGCCTCGTAAGTGCGAGACGGGAGCGCCTCGTACGTGTGAGACTGGAGCACCTCCTACGTGTTAGAGACAGGAGCGCCTCGTACGTGTGAGACGGGAGCGCCTCGTACGTGTGAGAGACAGGAGCGCCTCGTACGTGCGAGACGGGAGCGCCTCGTACGTGCGAGACGGGAGCGCCTCGTACGTGTGAGACAGGAGCGCCTCGTACGTGTGAGACAGGAGCGCCTCGTACGTGTGTGAGACGGGAGCGCCTCGCACGTGTGAGAGACGGGAGCGCCTCGTACGTGCGAGACGGGAGCGACGGGAGCGCCTCGTACATGTGAGAGACAGGAGTGCCTCGTACGTGTGAGACGGGAGCGCCTCGTACGTGTGAGACAGTGGCGCCTCGTACGTGTGAGAGACAGGAGCGCCTCGTACATGAGAGACAGGAGCGCCTCGTACGTGTGAGAGACAGGAGCGCCTCGTACATGAGAGACAGGAGCGCCTCGTACGTGTGAGACAGGAGCGCCTCGTGCGTGTGAGAGACAGGAGCGCCTCGTACGTGTGAGAGACAGAAGCGCCTCGTACGTGTGAGAGACAGGAGCGCCTCGTACGTGTGAGACGGGAGCGCCTCGTACGTGTGAGACGGGACAGTAGCGCCTCGTACGTGTGAGACGGGAGCGCCTCGTACGTGTGAGACGGGAGTGCCTCGTACGTGTGAGAGACGGGAGCGCCTCGTACGTGTGAGACGGGAGCGCCTCGTACGTGTGAGAGAAAGGAGCGCCTCGTACGTGTGAGAGACAGGAGCGCCTCGTACGTGTGAGACAGGAGCGCCTCGTACGTGTGAGAGACAGGAACGCCTCGTACGTGAGAGACGGGAGCGCCTCGTACGTGTTAGACGGGAGCGCCTCGTACGTGTGAGACGGGAGCACCTCGTACGTGTGAGAGACGGGAGCGCCTCGTACGTGTGAGACAGGAGCGCCTCGTACGTGTGAGAGACAGGAGCGCCTCGTACATGAGAGACAGGAGCGCCTCGTACGTGTGAGACAGGAGCGCCTCGTACGTGTGAGAGACAGGAGCGCCTCGTAAGTGCGAGACGGGAGCGCCTCGTACGTGTGAGACTGGAGCACCTCCTACGTGTTAGAGACAGGAGCACCTCGTACGTGTGAGAGACAGGAGCGCCTCGTACGTGTGAGACGGGAGCGCCTCGTACGTGTGAGAGACAGGAGCGCCTCGTACGTGCGAGACGGGAGCGCCTCGTACGTGCGAGACGGGAGCGCCTCGTACGTGTGAGACAGGAGCGCCTCGTACGTGTGAGACAGGAGCGCCTCGTACGTGTGTGAGACGGGAGCGCCTCGTACGTGTGAGAGACAGTAGCGCCTCGTACGTGTGAGACGGGAGCGCCTCGTACGTGTGAGACGGGAGCGCCTCGTACGTGTGAGAGAAAGGAGCGCCTCGTACGTGTGAGACGGGAGCGCCTCGTACGTGTTAGAGACAGGAGCGCCTCGTACGTGTGAGACGGGAGCGCCTCGTACGTGTGAGACGGGAGCGCTTCTTACGTGTGAGAGACGGGAGTGCCTCGTACGTGTGAGAGACGGGAGCGCCTCGTACGTGTGAGACGGGAGCGCCTCGTACGTGTGAGAGAAAGGAGCGCCTCGTACGTGTGAGAGACAGGAGCGCCTCGTACGTGTGAGACAGGAGCGCCTCGTACGTGTGAGAGACAGGAACGCCTCGTACGTGAGAGACGGGAGCGCCTCGTACGTGTTAGACGGGAGCGCCTCGTACGTGTGAGACGGGAGCACCTCGTACGTGTGAGAGACGGGAGCGCCTCGTACGTGTGAGAGACGGGAGCGCCTCGTACGTGCGAGACGGGAGCGCCTCGTACGTGCGAGACGGGAGCGCCTCGTACGTGTGAGAGACAGGAGCGCCTCGTACGTGTGAGGGACAGGAGCGCCTCGTACGTGTGAGAGACAGGAGCGCCTCGTACGTGTGAGACGGGAGTGCCTCGTACGTGTGAGAGACAGGAGCGCCTCGTACGTGTGAGACGGGAGCGCCTCGTACGTGTGAGAGGGAGCGCCTCGTACCTGTGAGAGACAGGAGTGCCTCGTACATGAGAGACAGGAGCGCCTCGTACTTGTGAGACGAGAGCGCCTCGTACGTGTGAGACGGGAGCGCCTCGTACGTGTGAGAGACAGGAGCGCCTCGTACGTGTGAGACAGGAGCGCCTCGTACGTGTGAGAGACAGGAGCGCCTCATACGTGTGAGACGGGAGCGCCTCGTACGTGTGAGACAGGAGCGCCTCGTACGTGTGAGACAGGAGCGCCTCGTACGTGTGAGACAGGAGCGCCTCGTACGTGTGAGAGACAGGAGCGCCTCGTACGTGTGAGACAGAAACGCCTCGTACGTGTGAGAGACAGGAGCGCCTCGTACGTGTGAGACGGGAGCGCCTCATACGTGTGAGACTGGAGCACCTCGTACGTGTGAGAGACGGGAGCGCCTCGTACGTGTGAGACGGGAGTGCCTCGTACGTGTGAGAGACAGGAGCGCCTCGTACATGAGAGACAGGAGCGCCTCGTACGTGTGAGACAGGAGCGCCTCGTACGTGTGAGAGACAGGAGCGCCTCGTACATGAGAGACAGGAGCGCCTCGTACGTGTGAGACAGGAGCGCCTCGTACGTGTGAGAGACAGGAGCGCCTCGTACATGAGAGACAGGAGCGCCTCGTACGTGTGAGACAGGAGCGCCTCGTACGTGTGAGAGACAGGAGCGCCTCGTAAGTGCGAGACGGGAGCGCCTCGTACGTGTTAGACTGGAGCACCTCCTACGTGTTAGAGACAGGAGCACCTCGTACGTGTGAGAGACAGGAGCGCCTCGTACGTGTGAGACGGGAGCGCCTCGTACGTGTGAGAGACAGGAGCGCCTCGTACGTGCGAGACGGGAGCGCCTCGTACGTGCGAGACGGGAGCGCCTCGTACGTGTGAGACAGGAGCGCCTCGTACGTGTGAGACAGGAGCGCCTCGTACGTGTGTGAGACGGGAGCGCCTCGTACGTGTGAGAGACGGGAGCGCCTCGTACGTGCGAGACCGGAGCGACGGGAGCCCCTTTTACATGTGAGAGACAGGAGTGCCTCGTACGTGTGAGACGGGAGCGCCTCGTACGTGTGAGACGGGAGCGCCTCGTACGTGTGAGACAGTGGCGCCTCGTACGTGTGAGAGACAGGAGCGCCTCGTACATGAGAGACAGGAGCGCCTCGTACGTGTGAGAGACAGGAGCGCCTCGTACATGAGAGACAGGAGCGCCTCGTACGTGTGAGACAGGAGCGCCTCGTGCGTGTGAGAGACAGGAGCGCCTCGTATGTGTGAGAGACAGAAGCGCCTCGTACGTGTGAGAGACAGGAGCGCCTCGTACGTGTGGGGGACAGGAGCGCCTCGTACGTGTGAGACGGGAGCGCCTCGTACGTGTGAGAGACAGGAGTGCCTCGTACGTGTGAGACGGGAGCGCCTCGTACGTGTGAGACGGGAGCGCCTCGTACGTGTGAGAGAAAGGAGCGCCTCGTACGTGTGAGACGGGAGCGCCTCGTACCTGTTAGAGACAGGAGCGCCTCGTACGTGTGAGACGGGAGCGCCTCGTACGTGTGAGACGGGAGCGCTTCTTACGTGTGAGAGACGGGAGTGCCTCGTACGTGTGAGAGACGGGAGCGCCTCGTACGTGTGAGACGGGAGCGCCTCGTACGTGTGAGAGAAAGGAGCGCCTCGTACGTGTGAGAGACAGGAGCGCCTCGTACGTGTGAGACAGGAGCGCCTTGTACGTGTGAGAGACAGGAACGCCTCGTACGTGAGAGACGGGAGCGCCTCGTACGTGTTAGACGGGAGCGCCTCGTACGTGTGAGACGGGAGCACCTCCTATGTGTTAGAGACAGGAGCGCCTCGTACGTGTGAGAGACAGGAGCGCCTCGTACGTGTGAGAGACAGGAGCGCCTCGTACGTGTGAGACAGGAGCGCCTTGTACGTGTGAGACAGGAGCGCCTCGTACGTGTGAGAGACAGGAACGCCTCGTACGTGTGAGACAGGAGCGCCTCGTACGTGTGAGAGACGGGAGCGCCTCGTACGTGTGAGAGACGGGAGCGCCTCGTACGTGCGAGACGGGAGCGCCTCGTACGTGCGAGACGGGAGCGCCTCGTACGTGTGAGAGACAGGAGCGCCTCGTACGTGTGAGGGACAGGAGCGCCTCGTACGTGTGAGAGACAGGAGCGCCTCGTACGTGTGAGAGACAGGAGCGCCTCGTACGTGTGAGACGGGAGCGCCTCGTACGTGTGAGAGGGAGCGCCTCGTACCTGTGAGAGACAGGAGTGCCTCGTACATGAGAGACAGGAGCGCCTCGTACTTGTGAGACGAGAGCGCCTCGTACGTGTGAGACAGGAACGCCTCGTACGTGTGAGACAGGAGCGCCTCGTACGTGTGAGAGACAGGAGCGCCTCATACGTGTGAGACGGGAGTGCCTCGTACGTGTGAGAGACAGGAGCGCCTTGTACTTGTGAGACGAGAGCGCCTCGTACGTGTGAGACGGGAGCGTCTCGTACGTGTGAGACAGGAGCACCTCGTACGTGTGAGACGGGAGCACCTCGTACGTGTGAGACGGGAGCGCCTCGTACGTGTGGGACGGGAGCGCCTCGTACGTGTGAGACAGGAGCGCCTCGTACGTGTGAGACGGGAGCGCCTCGTACGTGTGAGACAGGAGCGCGCCTCGTACGTGTGAGACAGGAGCGCCTCGTACGTGTGAGACAGGAGCGCCTCGTACGTGTGAGACAGGAGCGCCTCGTACGTGTGAGACGGGAGCGCCTCGTACGTGTGAGAGACAGGAGCGCCTCGTACGTGTGAGACGGGAGCGCCTCGTACGTGTGAGACGGGAGCGCCTCGTACGTGTGAGACGGGAGCGCCTCGTACGTGTGAGACAGGAGCGCCTCGTACGTGTGAGACGGGAGCGCCTCGTACGTGAGAGACGGGAGCACCTCGTACGTGTGAGACAGGAGCGCCTCGTACGTGTGAGACAGGAGCGCCTCGTACGTGTGAGACGGGAGCGCCTCGTACGTGTGAGACAGGAGCGCCTCGTACGTGTGAGACAGGAGCGCCTCGTACGTGTGAGAGACAGGAGCGCCTCGTACGTGTGAGACAGAAACGCCTCGTATGTGTGAGAGACGGGAGCGCCTCGTACGTGCGAGAGACGGGAGCGCCTCGTACGTGTGAGACGGGAGCGCCTCGTACGTGAGAGACGGGAGCACCTCGTACGTGTGAGACAGGAGCGCCTCGTACGTGTGAGACAGGAGCGCCTCGTACGTTTGAGACGGGAGCGCCTCGTACGTGTGAGACAGGAGCGCCTCGTACGTGTGAGAGACAGGAGCGCCTCGTACGTGTGAGACGGGAGCGCCTCGTACGTGCGAGAGACGGGAGCGCCTCGTACGTGTGAGACGGGAGTGCCTCGTACGTGTGAGAGACAGGAGCGCCTCGTACATGAGAGACAGGAGCGCCTCGTACGTGTGAGACAGGAGCGCCTCGTACGTGTGAGAGACAGGAGCGCCTCGTACATGAGAGACAGGAGCGCCTCGTACGTGTGAGACAGGAGCGCCTCGTACGTGTGAGACGGGAGCGCCTCGTACGTGTGAGACAGGAGCGCCTCGTACGTGTGAGACGGGAGCGCGCCTCGTACGTGTGAGACAGGAGCGCCTCGTACGTGTGAGACAGGAGCGCCTCGTACGTGTGAGACAGGAGCGCCTCGTACGTGTGAGACGGGAGCGCCTCGTACGTGTGAGACGGGAGCGCCTCGTACGTGTGAGAGACAGGAGCGCCTCGTACGTGTGAGACGGGAGCGCCTCGTACGTGTGAGACGGGAGCGCCTCGTACGTGTGAGACGGGAGCGCCTCGTACATGTGAGACAGGAGCGCCTCGTACGTGTGAGACAGGAGCGCCTCGTACGTGTGAGACGGGAGCGCCTCTTACGTGAGAGACGGGAGCACCTCGTACGTGTGAGACAGGAGCGCCTCGTACGTGTGAGACAGGAGCGCCTCGTACGTGTGAGACGGGAGCGCCTCGTACGTGTGAGACAGGAGCGCCTCGTACGTGTGAGACAGGAGCGCCTCGTACGTGTGAGACAGGAGCGCCTCGTACGTGTGAGAGACAGGAGCGCCTCGTACGTGTGAGACAGAAACGCCTCGTACGTGTGAGAGACGGGAGCGCCTCGTACGTGCGAGAGACGGGAGCGCCTCGTACGTGCGAGACGGGAGCGCCTCGTACGTGTTAGAGACAGGAGCGCCTCGTACGTGTGAGACTGGAGCACCTCCTACGTGTTAGAGACAGGAGCGCCTCGTACGTGTGAGAGACAGGAGCGCCTCGTACTTGTGAGACGGGAGCGCCTCGTACGTGTGAGACGGGAGCACCTCGTACATGTTAGAGACAGGAGCGCCTCGTACGTGTGAGAGACAGGAGCGCCTCGTACGTGTGAGACGGGAGCGCCTCGTACGTGTGAGAGACAGGAGCGCCTCGTACATGAGAGACAGGAGCGCCTCGTACGTGTGAGACAGGAGCGCCTCGTACGTGTGAGAGACAGGAGCGCCTCGTACATGAGAGACAGGAGCGCCTCGTACGTGTGAGACAGGAGCGCCTCGTACGTGTGAGAGACAGGAGCGCCTCGTACATGAGAGACAGGAGCGCCTCGTACGTGTGAGACAGGAGCGCCTCGTACGTGTGAGAGACAGGAGCGCCTCGTAAGTGCGAGACGGGAGCGCCTCGTACGTGTGAGACTGGAGCACCTCCTACGTGTTAGAGACAGGAGCACCTCGTACGTGTGAGAGACAGGAGCGCCTCGTACGTGTGAGAGACAGGAGCGCCTCGTACGTGTGAGACAGAAACGCCTCGTACGTGCGAGAGACGGGAGCGCCTCGTACGTGCGAGACGGGAGCGCCTCGTACGTGTGAGACGGCAGCGCCTCATACGTGTGAGACAGGAGCGCCTCGTACGTGTGAGACGGGAGCGCCTCGTACGTGTGAGACAGCAGCGCCTCGTACGTGTGAGACAGGAGCGCCTCGTACGTGTGAGACAGGAGCGCCTCGTACGTGTGAGAGACAGGAGCGCCTCGTACGTGTGAGACGGGAGCGCCTCGTACGTGTGAGACAGGAGCGCCTCGTACGTGTGAGACAGGAGCGCCTCGTACGTGTGAGAGACAGGAGCGCCTCGTACGTGTGAGACAGAAACGCCTCGTATGTGTGAGAGACGGGAGCGCCTCGTACGTGCGAGAGACGGGAGCGCCTCGTACGTGTGAGACGGGAGCGCCTCGTACGTGAGAGACGGGAGCACCTCGTACGTGTGAGACAGGAGCGCCTCGTACGTGTGAGACAGGAGCGCCTCGTACGTGTGAGACGGGAGCGCCTCGTACGTGTGAGACAGGAGCGCCTCGTACGTGTGAGACAGGAGCGCCTCGTACGTGTGAGAGACAGGAGCGCCTCGTACGTGTGAGACAGAAACGCCTCGTACGTGCGAGAGACGGGAGCGCCTCGTACGTGCGAGACGGGAGCGCCTCGTACGTGTGAGACGGCAGCGCCTCGTACGTGTGAGACAGGAGCGCCTCGTACGTGTGAGACGGGAGCGCCTCGTACGTGTGAGACAGCAGCGCCTCGTACGTGTGAGACAGGAGCGCCTCGTACGTGTGAGACAGGAGCGCCTCGTACGTGTGAGAGACAGGAGCGCCTCGTACGTGTGAGACGGGAGCGCCTCGTACGTGCGAGAGACGGGAGCGCCTCGTACGTGTGAGACGGGAGTGCCTCGTACGTGTGAGAGACAGGAGCGCCTCGTACATGAGAGACAGGAGCGCCTCGTACGTGTGAGACAGGAGCGCCTCGTACGTGTGAGAGACAGGAGCGCCTCGTACATGAGAGACAGGAGCGCCTCGTACGTGTGAGACAGGAGCGCCTCGTACGTGTGAGACGGGAGCGCCTCGTACGTGTGAGACAGGAGCGCCTCGTACGTGTGAGACGGGAGCGCGCCTCGTACGTGTGAGACAGGAGCGCCTCGTACGTGTGAGACAGGAGCGCCTCGTACGTGTGAGACAGGAGCGCCTCGTACGTGTGAGACGGGAGCGCCTCGTACGTGTGAGACGGGAGCGCCTCGTACGTGTGAGAGACAGGAGCGCCTCGTACGTGTGAGACGGGAGCGCCTCGTACGTGTGAGACGGGAGCGCCTCGTACGTGTGAGACGGGAGCGCCTCGTACATGTGAGACAGGAGCGCCTCGTACGTGTGAGACAGGAGCGCCTCGTACGTGTGAGACGGGAGCGCCTCTTACGTGAGAGACGGGAGCACCTCGTACGTGTGAGACAGGAGCGCCTCGTACGTGTGAGACAGGAGCGCCTCGTACGTGTGAGACGGGAGCGCCTCGTACGTGTGAGACAGGAGCGCCTCGTACGTGTGAGACAGGAGCGCCTCGTACGTGTGAGACAGGAGCGCCTCGTACGTGTGAGAGACAGGAGCGCCTCGTACGTGTGAGACAGAAACGCCTCGTACGTGTGAGAGACGGGAGCGCCTCGTACGTGCGAGAGACGGGAGCGCCTCGTACGTGCGAGACGGGAGCGCCTCGTACGTGTTAGAGACAGGAGCGCCTCGTACGTGTGAGACTGGAGCACCTCCTACGTGTTAGAGACAGGAGCGCCTCGTACGTGTGAGAGACAGGAGCGCCTCGTACTTGTGAGACGGGAGCGCCTCGTACGTGTGAGACGGGAGCACCTCGTACATGTTAGAGACAGGAGCGCCTCGTACGTGTGAGAGACAGGAGCGCCTCGTACGTGTGAGACGGGAGCGCCTCGTACGTGTGAGAGACAGGAGCGCCTCGTACATGAGAGACAGGAGCGCCTCGTACGTGTGAGACAGGAGCGCCTCGTACGTGTGAGAGACAGGAGCGCCTCGTACATGAGAGACAGGAGCGCCTCGTACGTGTGAGACAGGAGCGCCTCGTACGTGTGAGAGACAGGAGCGCCTCGTACATGAGAGACAGGAGCGCCTCGTACGTGTGAGACAGGAGCGCCTCGTACGTGTGAGAGACAGGAGCGCCTCGTAAGTGCGAGACGGGAGCGCCTCGTACGTGTGAGACTGGAGCACCTCCTACGTGTTAGAGACAGGAGCACCTCGTACGTGTGAGAGACAGGAGCGCCTCGTACGTGTGAGAGACAGGAGCGCCTCGTACGTGTGAGACAGAAACGCCTCGTACGTGCGAGAGACGGGAGCGCCTCGTACGTGCGAGACGGGAGCGCCTCGTACGTGTGAGACGGCAGCGCCTCGTACGTGTGAGACAGGAGCGCCTCGTACGTGTGAGACGGGAGCGCCTCGTACGTGTGAGACAGCAGCGCCTCGTACGTGTGAGACAGGAGCGCCTCGTACGTGTGAGACAGGAGCGCCTCGTACGTGTGAGAGACAGGAGCGCCTCGTACGTGTGAGACGGGAGCGCCTCGTACGTGCGAGAGACGGGAGCGCCTCGTACGTGTGAGACGGGAGTGCCTCGTACGTGTGAGAGACAGGAGCGCCTCGTACATGAGAGACAGGAGCGCCTCGTACGTGTGAGACAGGAGCGCCTCGTACGTGTGAGACGGGAGCGCCTCGTACGTGTGAGACAGGAGCGCCTCGTACGTGTGAGACGGGAGCGCGCCTCGTACGTGTGAGACAGGAGCGCCTCGTACGTGTGAGACAGGAGCGCCTCGTACGTGTGAGACAGGAGCGCCTCGTACGTGTGAGACGGGAGCGCCTCGTACGTGTGAGACGGGAGCGCCTCGTACGTGTGAGAGACAGGAGCGCCTCGTACGTGTGAGACGGGAGCGCCTCGTACGTGTGAGACGGGAGCGCCTCGTACGTGTGAGACGGGAGCGCCTCGTACATGTGAGACAGGAGCGCCTCGTACGTGTGAGACAGGAGCGCCTCGTACGTGTGAGACGGGAGCGCCTCTTACGTGAGAGACGGGAGCACCTCGTACGTGTGAGACAGGAGCGCCTCGTACGTGTGAGACAGGAGCGCCTCGTACGTGTGAGACGGGAGCGCCTCGTACGTGTGAGACAGGAGCGCCTCGTACGTGTGAGACAGGAGCGCCTCGTACGTGTGAGACAGGAGCGCCTCGTACGTGTGAGAGACAGGAGCGCCTCGTACGTGTGAGACAGAAACGCCTCGTACGTGTGAGAGACGGGAGCGCCTCGTACGTGCGAGAGACGGGAGCGCCTCGTACGTGCGAGACGGGAGCGCCTCGTACGTGTTAGAGACAGGAGCGCCTCGTACGTGTGAGACGGGAGTGCCTCGTACGTGTGAGACTGGAGCACCTCCTACGTGTTAGAGACAGGAGCGCCTCGTACGTGTGAGAGACAGGAGCGCCTCGTACTTGTGAGACGGGAGCGCCTCGTACGTGTGAGACGGGAGCACCTCGTACATGTTAGAGACAGGAGCGCCTCGTACGTGTGAGAGACAGGAGCGCCTCGTACGTGTGAGACGGGAGCGCCTCGTACGTGTGAGAGACAGGAGCGCCTCGTACATGAGAGACAGGAGCGCCTCGTACGTGTGAGACAGGAGCGCCTCGTACGTGTGAGAGACAGGAGCGCCTCGTACATGAGAGACAGGAGCGCCTCGTACGTGTGAGACAGGAGCGCCTCGTACGTGTGAGAGACAGGAGCGCCTCGTACATGAGAGACAGGAGCGCCTCGTACGTGTGAGACAGGAGCGCCTCGTACGTGTGAGAGACAGGAGCGCCTCGTAAGTGCGAGACGGGAGCGCCTCGTACGTGTGAGACTGGAGCACCTCCTACGTGTTAGAGACAGGAGCACCTCGTACGTGTGAGAGACAGGAGCGCCTCGTACGTGTGAGACGGGAGCGCCTCGTACGTGTGAGAGACAGGAGCGCCTCGTACGTGCGAGACGGGAGCGCCTCGTACATGAGAGACAGGAGCGCCTCGTACGTGTGAGACGGGAGCGCCTCGTACGTGTGAGTCGGGAGCACCTCGTACATGTTAGAGACAGGAGCGCCTCGTACGTGTGAGAGACAGGAGCGCCTCGTACGTGTGAGACGGGAGCGCCTCGTACGTGTGAGAGACAGGAGCGCCTCGTACATGAGAGACAGGAGCGCCTCGTACGTGTGAGACAGGAGCGCCTCGTACGTGTGAGAGACAGGAGCGCCTCGTACATGAGAGACAGGAGCGCCTCGTACGTGTGAGACAGGAGCGCCTCGTACGTGTGAGAGACAGGAGCGCCTCGTACATGAGAGACAGGAGCGCCTCGTACGTGTGAGACAGGAGCGCCTCGTACGTGTGAGAGACAGGAGCGCCTCGTAAGTGCGAGACGGGAGCGCCTCGTACGTGTGAGACTGGAGCACCTCCTACGTGTTAGAGACAGGAGCACCTCGTACGTGTGAGAGACAGGAGCGCCTCGTACGTGTGAGACGGGAGCGCCTCGTACGTGTGAGAGACAGGAGCGCCTCGTACGTGCGAGACGGGAGCGCCTCGTACGTGCGAGACGGGAGCGCCTCGTACGTGTGAGACAGGAGCGCCTCGTACGTGTGAGACAGGAGCGCCTCGTACGTGTGTGAGACGGGAGCACCTCGTACGTGTGAGAGACGGGAGCGCCTCGTACGTGCGAGACGGGAGCGACGGGAGCGCCTCGTACATGTGAGAGACAGGAGCGCCTCGTACGTGTGAGACAGTGGCGCCTCGTACGTGTGAGAGACAGGAGCGCCTCGTACATGAGAGACAGGAGCGCCTCATACGTGTGAGAGACAGGAGCGCCTCGTACGTGTGAGACAGGAGCGCCTCGTGAGTGTGAGAGACAGGAGCGCCTCGTACGTGTGAGACGGGAGCGCCTCGTACGTGTGAGACGGGAGCGCCTCGTACGTGTGAGAGAAAGGAGCGCCTCGTACATGAGAGACAGGAGCGCCTCGTACGTGTGAGACAGGAGCGCCTCGTACGTGTGAGACGGGAGCGCCTCGTACGTGTGAGACGGGAGCGCGCCTCGTACGTGTGAGACAGGAGCGCCTCGTACGTGTGAGACAGGAGCGCCTCGTACGTGTGAGACGGGAGCGCCTCGTACGTGTGAGACGGGAGCGCCTCGTACGTGTGAGACGGGAGCGCCTCGTACGTGTGAGAGACAGGAGCGCCTCGTACGTGTGAGACGGGAGCGCCTCGTACGTGTGAGACGGGAGCGCCTCGTACGTGTGAGACGGGAGCGCCTCGTACATGTGAGACAGGAGCGCCTCGTACGTGTGAGACAGGAGCGCCTCGTACGTGTGAGACGGGAGCGCCTCTTACGTGAGAGACGGGAGCACCTCGTACGTGTGAGACAGGAGCGCCTCGTACGTGTGAGACAGGAGCGCCTCGTACGTGTGAGACGGGAGCGCCTCGTACGTGTGAGACAGGAGCGCCTCGTACGTGTGAGACAGGAGCGCCTCGTACGTGTGAGACAGGAGCGCCTCGTACGTGTGAGAGACAGGAGCGCCTCGTACGTGTGAGACAGAAACGCCTCGTACGTGTGAGAGACGGGAGCGCCTCGTACGTGCGAGAGACGGGAGCGCCTCGTACGTGCGAGACGGGAGCGCCTCGTACGTGTTAGAGACAGGAGCGCCTCGTACGTGTGAGACGGGAGTGCCTCGTACGTGTGAGACTGGAGCACCTCCTACGTGTTAGAGACAGGAGCGCCTCGTACGTGTGAGAGACAGGAGCGCCTCGTACTTGTGAGACGGGAGCGCCTCGTACGTGTGAGACGGGAGCACCTCGTACATGTTAGAGACAGGAGCGCCTCGTACGTGTGAGAGACAGGAGCGCCTCGTACGTGTGAGACGGGAGCGCCTCGTACGTGTGAGAGACAGGAGCGCCTCGTACATGAGAGACAGGAGCGCCTCGTACGTGTGAGACAGGAGCGCCTCGTACGTGTGAGAGACAGGAGCGCCTCGTACATGAGAGACAGGAGCGCCTCGTACGTGTGAGACAGGAGCGCCTCGTACGTGTGAGAGACAGGAGCGCCTCGTACATGAGAGACAGGAGCGCCTCGTACGTGTGAGACAGGAGCGCCTCGTACGTGTGAGAGACAGGAGCGCCTCGTAAGTGCGAGACGGGAGCGCCTCGTACGTGTGAGACGGGAGTGCCTCGTACGTGTGAGACTGGAGCACCTCCTACGTGTTAGAGACAGGAGCACCTCGTACGTGTGAGAGACAGGAGCGCCTCGTACGTGTGAGAGACAGGAGCGCCTCGTACGTGTGAGACAGAAACGCCTCGTACGTGCGAGAGACGGGAGCGCCTCGTACGTGCGAGACGGGAGCGCCTCGTACGTGTGAGACGGCAGCGCCTCGTACGTGTGAGACAGGAGCGCCTCGTACGTGTGAGACGGGAGCGCCTCGTACGTGTGAGACAGCAGCGCCTCGTACGTGTGAGACAGGAGCGCCTCGTACGTGTGAGACAGGAGCGCCTCGTACGTGTGAGAGACAGGAGCGCCTCGTACGTGTGAGACGGGAGCGCCTCGTACGTGCGAGAGACGGGAGCGCCTCGTACGTGTGAGACGGGAGTGCCTCGTACGTGTGAGAGACAGGAGCGCCTCGTACATGAGAGACAGGAGCGCCTCGTACGTGTGAGACAGGAGCGCCTCGTACGTGTGAGAGACAGGAGCGCCTCGTACATGAGAGACAGGAGCGCCTCGTACGTGTGAGACAGGAGCGCCTCGTACGTGTGAGACGGGAGCGCCTCGTACGTGTGAGACAGGAGCGCCTCGTACGTGTGAGACGGGAGCGCGCCTCGTACGTGTGAGACAGGAGCGCCTCGTACGTGTGAGACAGGAGCGCCTCGTACGTGTGAGACAGGAGCGCCTCGTACGTGTGAGACGGGAGCGCCTCGTACGTGTGAGACAGGAGCGCCTCGTACGTGTGAGAGACAGGAGCGCCTCGTACGTGTGAGACGGGAGCGCCTCGTACGTGCGAGAGACGGGAGCGCCTCGTACGTGTGAGACGGGAGTGCCTCGTACGTGTGAGAGACAGGAGCGCCTCGTACATGAGAGACAGGAGCGCCTCGTACGTGTGAGACAGGAGCGCCTCGTACGTGTGAGACGGGAGCGCCTCGTACGTGTGAGACAGGAGCGCCTCGTACGTGTGAGACGGGAGCGCGCCTCGTACGTGTGAGACAGGAGCGCCTCGTACGTGTGAGACAGGAGCGCCTCGTACGTGTGAGACAGGAGCGCCTCGTACGTGTGAGACGGGAGCGCCTCGTACGTGTGAGACGGGAGCGCCTCGTACGTGTGAGAGACAGGAGCGCCTCGTACGTGTGAGACGGGAGCGCCTCGTACGTGTGAGACGGGAGCGCCTCGTACGTGTGAGACGGGAGCGCCTCGTACATGTGAGACAGGAGCGCCTCGTACGTGTGAGACAGGAGCGCCTCGTACGTGTGAGACGGGAGCGCCTCTTACGTGAGAGACGGGAGCACCTCGTACGTGTGAGACAGGAGCGCCTCGTACGTGTGAGACAGGAGCGCCTCGTACGTGTGAGACGGGAGCGCCTCGTACGTGTGAGACAGGAGCGCCTCGTACGTGTGAGACAGGAGCGCCTCGTACGTGTGAGACAGGAGCGCCTCGTACGTGTGAGAGACAGGAGCGCCTCGTACGTGTGAGACAGAAACGCCTCGTACGTGTCAGAGACGGGAGCGCCTCGTACGTGCGAGAGACGGGAGCGCCTCGTACGTGCGAGACGGGAGCGCCTCGTACGTGTTAGAGACAGGAGCGCCTCGTACGTGTGAGACGGGAGTGCCTCGTACGTGTGAGACTGGAGCACCTCCTACGTGTTAGAGACAGGAGCGCCTCGTACGTGTGAGAGACAGGAGCGCCTCGTACTTGTGAGACGGGAGCGCCTCGTACGTGTGAGACGGGAGCACCTCGTACATGTTAGAGACAGGAGCGCCTCGTACGTGTGAGAGACAGGAGCGCCTCGTACGTGTGAGACGGGAGCGCCTCGTACGTGTGAGAGACAGGAGCGCCTCGTACATGAGAGACAGGAGCGCCTCGTACGTGTGAGACAGGAGCGCCTCGTACGTGTGAGAGACAGGAGCGCCTCGTACATGAGAGACAGGAGCGCCTCGTACGTGTGAGACAGGAGCGCCTCGTACGTGTGAGAGACAGGAGCGCCTCGTACATGAGAGACAGGAGCGCCTCGTACGTGTGAGACAGGAGCGCCTCGTACGTGTGAGAGACAGGAGCGCCTCGTAAGTGCGAGACGGGAGCGCCTCGTACGTGTGAGACTGGAGCACCTCCTACGTGTTAGAGACAGGAGCACCTCGTACGTGTGAGAGACAGGAGCGCCTCGTACGTGTGAGACGGGAGCGCCTCGTACGTGTGAGAGACAGGAGCGCCTCGTACGTGCGAGACGGGAGCGCCTCGTACATGAGAGACAGGAGCGCCTCGTACGTGTGAGACGGGAGCGCCTCGTACGTGTGAGTCGGGAGCACCTCGTACATGTTAGAGACAGGAGCGCCTCGTACGTGTGAGAGACAGGAGCGCCTCGTACGTGTGAGACGGGAGCGCCTCGTACGTGTGAGAGACAGGAGCGCCTCGTACATGAGAGACAGGAGCGCCTCGTACGTGTGAGACAGGAGCGCCTCGTACGTGTGAGAGACAGGAGCGCCTCGTACATGAGAGACAGGAGCGCCTCGTACGTGTGAGACAGGAGCGCCTCGTACGTGTGAGAGACAGGAGCGCCTCGTACATGAGAGACAGGAGCGCCTCGTACGTGTGAGACAGGAGCGCCTCGTACGTGTGAGAGACAGGAGCGCCTCGTAAGTGCGAGACGGGAGCGCCTCGTACGTGTGAGACTGGAGCACCTCCTACGTGTTAGAGACAGGAGCACCTCGTACGTGTGAGAGACAGGAGCGCCTCGTACGTGTGAGACGGGAGCGCCTCGTACGTGTGAGAGACAGGAGCGCCTCGTACGTGCGAGACGGGAGCGCCTCGTACGTGCGAGACGGGAGCGCCTCGTACGTGTGAGACAGGAGCGCCTCGTACGTGTGAGACAGGAGCGCCTCGTACGTGTGTGAGACGGGAGCACCTCGTACGTGTGAGAGACGGGAGCGCCTCGTACGTGCGAGACGGGAGCGACGGGAGCGCCTCGTACCTGTGAGAGACAGGAGCGCCTCGTACGTGTGAGACAGTGGCGCCTCGTACGTGTGAGAGACAGGAGCGCCTCGTACATGAGAGACAGGAGCGCCTCATACGTGTGAGAGACAGGAGCGCCTCGTACGTGTGAGACAGGAGCGCCTCGTGAGTGTGAGAGACAGGAGCGCCTCGTACGTGTGAGACGGGAGCGCCTCGTACGTGTGAGACGGGAGCGCCTCGTACGTGTGAGAGAAAGGAGCGCCTCGTACATGAGAGACAGGAGCGCCTCGTACGTGTGAGACAGGAGCGCCTCGTACGTGTGAGACGGGAGCGCCTCGTACGTGTGAGACAGGAGCGCCTCGTACGTGTGAGACGGGAGCGCGCCTCGTACGTGTGAGACAGGAGCGCCTCGTACGTGTGAGACAGGAGCGCCTCGTACGTGTGAGACGGGAGCGCCTCGTACGTGTGAGACGGGAGCGCCTCGTACGTGTGAGACGGGAGCGCCTCGTACGTGTGAGAGACAGGAGCGCCTCGTACGTGTGAGACGGGAGCGCCTCGTACGTGTGAGACGGGAGCGCCTCGTACGTGTGAGACGGGAGCGCCTCGTACATGTGAGACAGGAGCGCCTCGTACGTGTGAGACAGGAGCGCCTCGTACGTGTGAGACGGGAGCGCCTCTTACGTGAGAGACGGGAGCACCTCGTACGTGTGAGACAGGAGCGCCTCGTACGTGTGAGACAGGAGCGCCTCGTACGTGTGAGACGGGAGCGCCTCGTACGTGTGAGACAGGAGCGCCTCGTACGTGTGAGACAGGAGCGCCTCGTACGTGTGAGACAGGAGCGCCTCGTACGTGTGAGAGACAGGAGCGCCTCGTACGTGTGAGACAGAAACGCCTCGTACGTGTGAGAGACGGGAGCGCCTCGTACGTGCGAGAGACGGGAGCGCCTCGTACGTGCGAGACGGGAGCGCCTCGTACGTGTTAGAGACAGGAGCGCCTCGTACGTGTGAGACGGGAGTGCCTCGTACGTGTGAGACTGGAGCACCTCCTACGTGTTAGAGACAGGAGCGCCTCGTACGTGTGAGAGACAGGAGCGCCTCGTACTTGTGAGACGGGAGCGCCTCGTACGTGTGAGACGGGAGCACCTCGTACATGTTAGAGACAGGAGCGCCTCGTACGTGTGAGAGACAGGAGCGCCTCGTACGTGTGAGACGGGAGCGCCTCGTACGTGTGAGAGACAGGAGCGCCTCGTACATGAGAGACAGGAGCGCCTCGTACGTGTGAGACAGGAGCGCCTCGTACGTGTGAGAGACAGGAGCGCCTCGTACATGAGAGACAGGAGCGCCTCGTACGTGTGAGACAGGAGCGCCTCGTACGTGTGAGAGACAGGAGCGCCTCGTACATGAGAGACAGGAGCGCCTCGTACGTGTGAGACAGGAGCGCCTCGTACGTGTGAGAGACAGGAGCGCCTCGTAAGTGCGAGACGGGAGCGCCTCGTACGTGTGAGACGGGAGTGCCTCGTACGTGTGAGACTGGAGCACCTCCTACGTGTTAGAGACAGGAGCACCTCGTACGTGTGAGAGACAGGAGCGCCTCGTACGTGTGAGAGACAGGAGCGCCTCGTACGTGTGAGACAGAAACGCCTCGTACGTGCGAGAGACGGGAGCGCCTCGTACGTGCGAGACGGGAGCGCCTCGTACGTGTGAGACGGCAGCGCCTCGTACGTGTGAGACAGGAGCGCCTCGTACGTGTGAGACGGGAGCGCCTCGTACGTGTGAGACAGCAGCGCCTCGTACGTGTGAGACAGGAGCGCCTCGTACGTGTGAGACAGGAGCGCCTCGTACGTGTGAGAGACAGGAGCGCCTCGTACGTGTGAGACGGGAGCGCCTCGTACGTGCGAGAGACGGGAGCGCCTCGTACGTGTGAGACGGGAGTGCCTCGTACGTGTGAGAGACAGGAGCGCCTCGTACATGAGAGACAGGAGCGCCTCGTACGTGTGAGACAGGAGCGCCTCGTACGTGTGAGAGACAGGAGCGCCTCGTACATGAGAGACAGGAGCGCCTCGTACGTGTGAGACAGGAGCGCCTCGTACGTGTGAGACGGGAGCGCCTCGTACGTGTGAGACAGGAGCGCCTCGTACGTGTGAGACGGGAGCGCGCCTCGTACGTGTGAGACAGGAGCGCCTCGTACGTGTGAGACAGGAGCGCCTCGTACGTGTGAGACAGGAGCGCCTCGTACGTGTGAGACGGGAGCGCCTCGTACGTGTGAGACGGGAGCGCCTCGTACGTGTGAGAGACAGGAGCGCCTCGTACGTGTGAGACGGGAGCGCCTCGTACGTGTGAGACGGGAGCGCCTCGTACGTGTGAGACGGGAGCGCCTCGTACGTGTGAGACAGGAGCGCCTCGTACGTGTGAGACAGGAGCGCCTCGTACGTGTGAGACGGGAGCGCCTCTTACGTGAGAGACGGGAGCACCTCGTACGTGTGAGACAGGAGCGCCTCGTACGTGTGAGACAGGAGCGCCTCGTACGTGTGAGACGGGAGCGCCTCGTACGTGTGAGACAGGAGCGCCTCGTACGTGTGAGACAGGAGCGCCTCGTACGTGTGAGACAGGAGCGCCTCGTACGTGTGAGAGACAGGAGCGCCTCGTACGTGTGAGACAGAAACGCCTCGTACGTGTGAGAGACGGGAGCGCCTCGTACGTGCGAGAGACGGGAGCGCCTCGTACGTGCGAGACGGGAGCGCCTCGTACGTGTTAGAGACAGGAGCGCCTCGTACGTGTGAGACGGGAGTGCCTCGTACGTGTGAGACTGGAGCACCTCCTACGTGTTAGAGACAGGAGCGCCTCGTACGTGTGAGAGACAGGAGCGCCTCGTACTTGTGAGACGGGAGCGCCTCGTACGTGTGAGACGGGAGCACCTCGTACATGTTAGAGACAGGAGCGCCTCGTACGTGTGAGAGACAGGAGCGCCTCGTACGTGTGAGACGGGAGCGCCTCGTACGTGTGAGAGACAGGAGCGCCTCGTACATGAGAGACAGGAGCGCCTCGTACGTGTGAGACAGGAGCGCCTCGTACGTGTGAGAGACAGGAGCGCCTCGTACATGAGAGACAGGAGCGCCTCGTACGTGTGAGACAGGAGCGCCTCGTACGTGTGAGAGACAGGAGCGCCTCGTACATGAGAGACAGGAGCGCCTCGTACGTGTGAGACAGGAGCGCCTCGTACGTGTGAGAGACAGGAGCGCCTCGTAAGTGCGAGACGGGAGCGCCTCGTACGTGTGAGACTGGAGCACCTCCTACGTGTTAGAGACAGGAGCACCTCGTACGTGTGAGAGACAGGAGCGCCTCGTACGTGTGAGACGGGAGCGCCTCGTACGTGTGAGAGACAGGAGCGCCTCGTACGTGCGAGACGGGAGCGCCTCGTACGTGCGAGACGGGAGCGCCTCGTACATGTGAGACAGGAGCGCCTCGTACGTGTGAGACAGGAGCGCCTCGTACGTGTGTGAGACGGGAGCGCCTCGTACGTGTGAGAAGGGAGCGCCTCGAACATGTGAGACAGGAGCGCCTCGTACGTGTGAGACAGGAGCGCCTCGTACGTGTGAGACGGGAGCGCCTCGTACGTGAGAGACGGGAGCACCTCGTACGTGTGAGACGGGAGCGCCTCGTACGTGTGAGACGGGAGCGCCTCGTACGTGTGAGACGGGAGCGCCTCGTACGTGTGAGACAGGAGCGCCTCGTACGTGTGAGACAGGAGCGCCTCGTACGTGTGAGACAGGAGCGCCTCGTACGTGTGAGAGACAGGAGCGCCTCGTACGTGTGAGACAGAAACGCCTCGTACGTGTGAGAGACGGGAGCGCCTCGTACGTGCGAGAGACGGGAGCGCCTCGTACGTGCGAGACGGGAGCGCCTCGTACGTGTTAGAGACAGGAGCGCCTCGTACATGAGAGACAGGAGCGCCTCGTACGTGTGAGACGGGAGCGCCTCGTACGTGTGAGTCGGGAGCACCTCGTACATGTTAGAGACAGGAGCGCCTCGTACGTGTGAGAGACAGGAGCGCCTCGTACGTGTGAGACGGGAGCGCCTCGTACGTGTGAGAGACAGGAGCGCCTCGTACATGAGAGACAGGAGCGCCTCGTACGTGTGAGACAGGAGCGCCTCGTACGTGTGAGAGACAGGAGCGCCTCGTACATGAGAGACAGGAGCGCCTCGTACGTGTGAGACAGGAGCGCCTCGTACGTGTGAGAGACAGGAGCGCCTCGTACATGAGAGACAGGAGCGCCTCGTACGTGTGAGACAGGAGCGCCTCGTACGTGTGAGAGACAGGAGCGCCTCGTAAGTGCGAGACGGGAGCGCCTCGTACGTGTGAGACTGGAGCACCTCCTACGTGTTAGAGACAGGAGCACCTCGTACGTGTGAGAGACAGGAGCGCCTCGTACGTGTGAGACGGGAGCGCCTCGTACGTGTGAGAGACAGGAGCGCCTCGTACGTGCGAGACGGGAGCGCCTCGTACGTGCGAGACGGGAGCGCCTCGTACGTGTGAGACAGGAGCGCCTCGTACGTGTGAGACAGGAGCGCCTCGTACGTGTGTGAGACGGGAGCACCTCGTACGTGTGAGAGACGGGAGCGCCTCGTACGTGCGAGACGGGAGCGACGGGAGCGCCTCGTACATGTGAGAGACAGGAGCGCCTCGTACGTGTGAGACAGTGGCGCCTCGTACGTGTGAGAGACAGGAGCGCCTCGTACGTGTGAGACAGGAGCGCCTCGTGCGTGTGAGAGACAGGAGCGCCTCGTACGTGTGAGACGGGAGCGCCTCGTACGTGTGAGACGGGAGCGCCTCGTACGTGTGAGAGAAAGGAGCGCCTCGTACGTGTGAGACGGGAGCGCCTCGTACGTGTGAGAGAAAGGAGCGCCTCGTACGTGTGAGACGGCAGCACCTCGTACGTGTGAGTGACAGTAGCGCCTCGTACGTGTGAGAGACAGGAGCGCCTCGTACGTGTGAGACAGGAGCGCCTCGTACGTGTGAGAGACAGGAGCGCCTCGTACGTGTGAGACAGGAGCGCCTCGTACGTGTGAGAGACAGGAGCGCCTCATACGTGTGAGAGACGGGAGCGCCTCGTACGTGTGAGACGGGAGCGCCTCGTACGTGTGAGACGGGAGCGCCTCGTACGTGTGAGAGACAGGAGCGCCTCGTACGTGTGAGACAGGAGCGCCTCGTACGTGTGAGACGGGAGCGCCTCGTACGTGTGAGAGACGGGAGCGCCTTGTATGTGAGAGACGGGAGCGCCTCGTACGTGCGAGACGGGAGCGCCTCGTACGTGTGAGACGGGAGCGCCTCGTACGTGTGGGACGGGAGCGCCTCGTACGTGTGAGACAGGAGCACCTCGTACGTGTGAGACGGGAGCGTCTCGTACGTGTGAGACAGGAGCACCTCGTACGTGTGAGACGGGAGCGCCTCGTACGTGTGAGACGGGAGCGCCTCGTACGTGTGGGACGGGAGCGCCTCGTACGTGTGAGACAGGAGCGCCTCGTACGTGTGAGACGGGAGCGCCTCGTACGTGTGAGACAGGAGCGCCTCGTACGTGTGAGACGGGAGCGCGCCTCGTACGTGTGAGACAGGAGCGCCTCGTACGTGTGAGACAGGAGCGCCTCGTACGTGTGAGACGGGAGCGCCTCGTACGTGTGAGACGGGAGCGCCTCGTACGTGTGAGAAGGGAGCGCCTCGTACGTGTGAGACGGGAGCGCCTCGTACGTGTGAGAGACAGGAGCGCCTCGTACGTGTGAGAGACAGGAGCGCCTCGTACGTGTGAGACGGGAGCGCCTCGTACGTGTGAGAGACGGGAGCGCCTCGTACGTGTGAGAGACGGGAGCGCCTCGTACGTGCGAGACGGGAGCGGCTCGTAAGTGTGAGAGACAGGAGCGCCTCGTACGTGTGAGAGACAGGAGCGCCTCGTACGTGTGAGACGGGAGTGCCTCGTACGTGTGAGAGACAGGAGCGCCTCGTACATGAGAGACAGGAGGGCCTCGTACGTGTGAGACAGGAGCGCCTCGTACGTGTGAGACGGGAGCGCCTCGTACGTGCGAGAGACGGGAGCGCCTCGTACGTGCGAGACGGGAGCGCCTCGTACGTGTGAGACGGCAGCGCCTCGTACGTGTGAGACGGGAGCGCCTCGTACGTGTGAGACAGGAGCGCCTCGTACGTGTGAGACAGGAGCGCCTCGTACGTGTGAGACAGGAGCGCCTCGTACGTGTGAGAGACAGGAGCGCCTCGTACGTGTGAGACAGAAACGCCTCGTACGTGTGAGAGACGGGAGCGCCTCGTACGTGCGAGAGACGGGAGCGCCTCGTACGTGCGAGACGGGAGCGCCTCGTACGTGTTAGAGACAGGAGCGCCTCGTACGTGTGAGACGGGAGTGCCTCGTACGTGTGAGACTGGAGCACCTCCTACGTGTTAGAGACAGGAGCGCCTCGTACGTGTGAGAGACAGGAGCGCCTCGTACTTGTGAGACGGGAGCGCCTCGTACGTGTGAGACGGGAGCACCTCGTACATGTTAGAGACAGGAGCGCCTCGTACGTGTGAGAGACAGGAGCGCCTCGTACGTGTGAGACGGGAGCGCCTCGTACGTGTGAGAGACAGGAGCGCCTCGTACATGAGAGACAGGAGCGCCTCGTACGTGTGAGACAGGAGCGCCTCGTACGTGTGAGAGACAGGAGCGCCTCGTACATGAGAGACAGGAGCGCCTCGTACGTGTGAGACAGGAGCGCCTCGTACGTGTGAGAGACAGGAGCGCCTCGTACATGAGAGACAGGAGCGCCTCGTACGTGTGAGACAGGAGCGCCTCGTACGTGTGAGAGACAGGAGCGCCTCGTAAGTGCGAGACGGGAGCGCCTCGTACGTGTGAGACTGGAGCACCTCCTACGTGTTAGAGACAGGAGCACCTCGTACGTGTGAGAGACAGGAGCGCCTCGTACGTGTGAGACGGGAGCGCCTCGTACGTGTGAGAGACAGGAGCGCCTCGTACGTGCGAGACGGGAGCGCCTCGTACGTGCGAGACGGGAGCGCCTCGTACATGTGAGACAGGAGCGCCTCGTACGTGTGAGACAGGAGCGCCTCGTACGTGTGTGAGACGGGAGCGCCTCGTACGTGTGAGAAGGGAGCGCCTCGAACATGTGAGACAGGAGCGCCTCGTACGTGTGAGACAGGAGCGCCTCGTACGTGTGAGACGGGAGCGCCTCGTACGTGAGAGACGGGAGCACCTCGTACGTGTGAGACGGGAGCGCCTCGTACGTGTGAGACGGGAGCGCCTCGTACGTGTGAGACGGGAGCGCCTCGTACGTGTGAGACAGGAGCGCCTCGTACGTGTGAGACAGGAGCGCCTCGTACGTGTGAGACAGGAGCGCCTCGTACGTGTGAGAGACAGGAGCGCCTCGTACGTGTGAGACAGAAACGCCTCGTACGTGTGAGAGACGGGAGCGCCTCGTACGTGCGAGAGACGGGAGCGCCTCGTACGTGCGAGACGGGAGCGCCTCGTACGTGTTAGAGACAGGAGCGCCTCGTACATGAGAGACAGGAGCGCCTCGTACGTGTGAGACGGGAGCGCCTCGTACGTGTGAGTCGGGAGCACCTCGTACATGTTAGAGACAGGAGCGCCTCGTACGTGTGAGAGACAGGAGCGCCTCGTACGTGTGAGACGGGAGCGCCTCGTACGTGTGAGAGACAGGAGCGCCTCGTACATGAGAGACAGGAGCGCCTCGTACGTGTGAGACAGGAGCGCCTCGTACGTGTGAGAGACAGGAGCGCCTCGTACATGAGAGACAGGAGCGCCTCGTACGTGTGAGACAGGAGCGCCTCGTACGTGTGAGAGACAGGAGCGCCTCGTACATGAGAGACAGGAGCGCCTCGTACGTGTGAGACAGGAGCGCCTCGTACGTGTGAGAGACAGGAGCGCCTCGTAAGTGCGAGACGGGAGCGCCTCGTACGTGTGAGACTGGAGCACCTCCTACGTGTTAGAGACAGGAGCACCTCGTACGTGTGAGAGACAGGAGCGCCTCGTACGTGTGAGACGGGAGCGCCTCGTACGTGTGAGAGACAGGAGCGCCTCGTACGTGCGAGACGGGAGCGCCTCGTACGTGCGAGACGGGAGCGCCTCGTACGTGTGAGACAGGAGCGCCTCGTACGTGTGAGACAGGAGCGCCTCGTACGTGTGTGAGACGGGAGCACCTCGTACGTGTGAGAGACGGGAGCGCCTCGTACGTGCGAGACGGGAGCGACGGGAGCGCCTCGTACATGTGAGAGACAGGAGCGCCTCGTACGTGTGAGACAGTGGCGCCTCGTACGTGTGAGAGACAGGAGCGCCTCGTACGTGTGAGACAGGAGCGCCTCGTGCGTGTGAGAGACAGGAGCGCCTCGTACGTGTGAGACGGGAGCGCCTCGTACGTGTGAGACGGGAGCGCCTCGTACGTGTGAGAGAAAGGAGCGCCTCGTACGTGTGAGACGGGAGCGCCTCGTACGTGTGAGAGAAAGGAGCGCCTCGTACGTGTGAGACGGCAGCACCTCGTACGTGTGAGTGACAGTAGCGCCTCGTACGTGTGAGACAGGAGCGCCTCGTACGTGTGAGAGACAGGAGCGCCTCGTACGTGTGAGACAGGAGCGCCTCGTACGTGTGAGAGACAGGAGCGCCTCATACGTGTGAGAGACGGGAGCGCCTCGTACGTGTGAGACGGGAGCGCCTCGTACGTGTGAGACGGGAGCGCCTCGTACGTGTGAGAGACAGGAGCGCCTCGTACGTGTGAGACAGGAGCGCCTCGTACGTGTGAGACGGGAGCGCCTCGTACGTGTGAGAGACGGGAGCGCCTTGTATGTGAGAGACGGGAGCGCCTCGTACGTGCGAGACGGGAGCGCCTCGTACGTGTGAGACGGGAGCGCCTCGTACGTGTGGGACGGGAGCGCCTCGTACGTGTGAGACAGGAGCACCTCGTACGTGTGAGACGGGAGCGTCTCGTACGTGTGAGACAGGAGCACCTCGTACGTGTGAGACGGGAGCGCCTCGTACGTGTGAGACGGGAGCGCCTCGTACGTGTGGGACGGGAGCGCCTCGTACGTGTGAGACAGGAGCGCCTCGTACGTGTGAGACGGGAGCGCCTCGTACGTGTGAGACAGGAGCGCCTCGTACGTGTGAGACGGGAGCGCGCCTCGTACGTGTGAGACAGGAGCGCCTCGTACGTGTGAGACAGGAGCGCCTCGTACGTGTGAGACGGGAGCGCCTCGTACGTGTGAGACGGGAGCGCCTCGTACGTGTGAGAAGGGAGCGCCTCGTACGTGTGAGACGGGAGCGCCTCGTACGTGTGAGAGACAGGAGCGCCTCGTACGTGTGAGAGACAGGAGCGCCTCGTACGTGTGAGAGACGGGAGCGCCTCGTACGTGCGAGACGGGAGCGCCTCGTACGTGTGAGAGACGGGAGCGCCTCGTACGTGTGAGAGACGGGAGCGCCTCGTACGTGCGAGACGGGAGCGGCTCGTAAGTGTGAGAGACAGGAGCGCCTCGTACGTGTGAGAGACAGGAGCGCCTCGTACGTGTGAGACGGGAGTGCCTCGTACGTGTGAGAGACAGGAGCGCCTCGTACATGAGAGACAGGAGGGCCTCGTACGTGTGAGACAGGAGCGCCTCGTACGTGTGAGACGGGAGCGCCTCGTACCTGTGAGACGGGAGCGCCTCGTACGTGTGAGAGGGAGCGCCTCGTACCTGTGAGACGGGAGCGCCTCGTACGTGTGAGACGGGAGCGCCTCGTACATGAGAGACAGGAGCGCCTCGTACTTGTGAGACGAGAGCGCCTCATACGTGTGAGACGGGAGCGCCTCGTACGTGTGAGACGGGAGCGCCTCGTACGTGAGAGACAGGAGCGCCTCGTACGTGTTAGACAGGAGCGCCTCGTACGTGTGAGAGACAGGAGCGCCTCATACGTGTGAGAGACGGGAGCGCCTCGTACGTGTGAGACGGGAGCGCCTCGTACGTGTGAGAGACGGGAGCGCCTTGTACGTGAGAGACGGGATCGCCTTGTACGTGCGAGACGGGAGCGCCTCGTACGTGCGAGACGGGAGCGCCTCGTACGTGCGGGACGGGAGCGCCTCGTACGTGTGGGACGGGAGCGCCTCGTACGTGTGAGACGGGAGCGCCTCGTACGTGTGAGACGGGAGCGCCTCGTACGTGTGAGACGGGAGCGCCTCGTACGTGTGAGACGGGAGCGCCTCGCACGTGTGAGACAGGAGCGCCTCGTACGTGTGAGACGGGAGCGTCTCGTACGTGTGAGACAGGAGCACCTCGTACGTGTGAGACGGGAGCGCCTCGTACGTGTGAGACGGGAGCGCCTCGTACGTGTGGGACGGGAGCGGCTCGTAAGTGTGAGAGACAGGAGCGCCTCGTACGTGTGAGAGACAGGAGCGCCTCGTACGTGTGAGACGGGAGTGCCTCGTACGTGTGAGAGACAGGAGCGCCTCGTACATGAGAGACAGGAGGGCCTCGTACGTGTGAGACAGGAGCGCCTCGTACGTGTGAGACGGGAGCGCCTCGTACGTGTGAGACAGGAGCGCCTCGTACATGAGAGACAGGAGGGCCTCGTACGTGTGAGACAGGAGCGCCTCGTACGTGTGAGACGGGAGCGCCTCGTACCTGTGAGACGGGAGCGCCTCGTACGTGTGAGAGGGAGCGCCTCGTACCTGTGAGACGGGAGCGCCTCGTACGTGTGAGACGGGAGCACCTCGTACGTGTGAGAGACAGGAGTGCCTCGTACATGAGAGACAGGAGCGCCTCGTACTTGTGAGACGAGAGCGCCTCATACGTGTGAGACGGGAGCGCCTCGTACGTGTGAGACGGGAGCGCCTCGTACGTGAGAGACAGGAGCGCCTCGTACGTGTTAGACAGGAGCGCCTCGTACGTGTGAGAGACAGGAGCGCCTCATACGTGTGAGAGACGGGAGCGCCTCGTACGTGTGAGACGGGAGCGCCTCGTACGTGTGAGACGGGAGCGCCTCGTACGTGTGAGAGACGGGAGCGCCTTGTACGTGAGAGACGGGATCGCCTTGTACGTGCGAGACGGGAGCGCCTCGTACGTGCGAGACGGGAGCGCCTCGTACGTGTGGGACGGGAGCGCCTCGTACGTGTGGGACGGGAGCGCCTCGTACGTGTGAGACGGGAGCGCCTCGTACGTGTGAGACGGGAGCGCCTCGTACGTGTGAGACGGGAGCGCCTCGTACGTGTGAGACGGGAGCGCCTCGTACGTGTGAGACGGGAGCGTCTCGTACGTGTGAGACAGGAGCACCTCGTACGTGTGAGACGGGAGCGCCTCGTACGTGTGAGACGGGAGCGCCTCGTACGTGTGAGACAGGAGCGCCTCGTACTTGTGAGACGGGAGCGCCTCGTACGTGTGAGACGGGAGCGCCTCGTACGTGTGAGACGGGAGCGCCTCGTACGTGTGAGACGGGAGCGCGCCTCGTACGTGTGAGACAGGAGCGCCTCGTACGTGTGAGACGGGAGCGCCTCGTACGTGTGAGACGGGAGCGCCTCGTACGTGTGAGAGACAGGAGCGCCTCGTACGTGTGAGACGGGAGCGCCTCGTACGTGTGAGACGGGAGCGCCTCGTACGTGTGAGACAGGAGCGCCTCGTACGTGTGAGACAGGAGCGCCTCGTACGTTTGAGAGACAGGAGCGCCTCGTACGTGTGAGACAGGAGCGCCTCGTACGTGTGAGAGACGGGAGCGCCTCGTACCTGCAAGACGGGAGCGTCTCATACGTGTGAGAGACGGGAGCGCCTCGTACGTGTGAGACGGGAGTGCCTCGTACGTGTGAGAGACAGGAGCGCCTCGTACATGAGAGACAGGAGCGCCTCGTACGTGTGAGACAGGAGCGCCTCGTACGTGTGAGAGACAGGAGCGCCTCGTACATGAGAGACAGGAGCGCCTCGTACGTGTGAGACAGGAGCGCCTCGTACATGAGAGACAGGAGCGCCTCGTACGTGTGAGAGACAGGAGCGCCTCGTACGTGTGAGAGACGGGAGCGCCTCGTACGTGCGAGACGGGAGCGGCTCGTAAGTGTGAGAGACAGGAGCGCCTCGTACGTGTGAGAGTCAGGAGCGCCTCGTACATGAGAGACAGGAGCGCCTCGTACGTTTTAGATAGGAGCGCCTCGTACGTGTGAGAGACAGGAGCGCCTCGTACGTGTGAGACAGGAGCGCCTCGTACGTGTGAGAGACAGGAGCGCCTCGTACGTGTGAGACGGGAGCGCCTCGTACGTGTGAGAGACAGGAGCGCCTCATACGTGTGAGAGACGGGAGCGCCTCGTACATGTGAGAGACGGGAGCGCCTCGTACGTGCGAGACGGGAGCGCCTCGTACGTGTGAGAGACAGGAGCGCCTCGTACATGAGAGACAGGAGCGCCTTGTACGTGTGAGATAGGAGCGCCTCGTACGTGTGAGAGACTGGAGCGCCTCGTACGTGTGAGACGGGAGCGCCTCGTACGTGTGAGAGACAGGAGCGCCTCGTACATGAGAGACAGGAGCGCCTCGTACGTGTGAGATAGGAGCGCCTCGTACGTGTGAGAGACAGGAGCGCCTCGTACGTGTGAGACGGGAGCGCCTTGTACGTGTGAGACGGGAGCACCTCGTACGTGTGAGAGACAGGAGCGCCTCGTACATGAGAGACAGGAGCGCCTCGTACGTGTGAGACGGGACCGCCTCGTACGTGTGAGACGGGACCGCCTCGTACGTGTGAGAGACAGGAGCGCCTCGTACTTGTGAGAGACGGAAGCGCCTCGTTCGTGTGAGACGGGAGCGCCTCGTACGTGTGAGAGACGGGAGCGCCTCGTACGTGTGAGACGGGAGCGCCTCGTATGTGTGAGACGGGAGCGCCTCGTACATGTGAGACTGTAGTGCCTCGTACGTGTGAGACGGGAGCGCCTCGTACGTTTGAGACGGGAGCGCCTCGTACGTGTGAGAGACGGGAGCGCCTCGTACGTGTGAGAGACGGGAGCGCCTCGTACGTGTGAGAGACGGGAGCGCCTCGTACGTGTGAGAGATGGGAGCGCCTCGTACGTGTGAGACGGGAGCACCTCGTACGTGTGAGACGGGAGCGCCTCGTACGTGTGAGAGACGGGAGCGCCTCGTACGTGAGAGACGGGAGCGCCTCGTACGTGTGAGACAGGAGCGCCTCGTACGTGTGAGACAGGAGCGCCTCGTACGTTTGAGAGACAGGAGCGCCTCGTACGTGTGAGACAGGAGCGCCTCGTACGTGTGAGAGACGGGAGCGCCTCGTACCTGCAAGACGGGAGCGTCTCATACGTGTGAGAGACGGGAGCGCCTCGTACGTGTGAGACGGGAGTGCCTCGTACGTGTGAGAGACAGGAGCGCCTCGTACATGAGAGACAGGAGCGCCTCGTACGTGTGAGACAGGAGCGCCTCGTACGTGTGAGAGACAGGAGCGCCTCGTACATGAGAGACAGGAGCGCCTCGTACGTGTGAGACAGGAGCGCCTCGTACATGAGAGACAGGAGCGCCTCGTACGTGTGAGAGACAGGAGCGCCTCGTACGTGTGAGAGACGGGAGCGCCTCGTACGTGCGAGACGGGAGCGGCTCGTAAGTGTGAGAGACAGGAGCGCCTCGTACGTGTGAGAGTCAGGAGCGCCTCGTACATGAGAGACAGGAGCGCCTCGTACGTTTTAGATAGGAGCGCCTCGTACGTGTGAGAGACAGGAGCGCCTCGTACGTGTGAGACAGGAGCGCCTCGTACGTGTGAGAGACAGGAGCGCCTCGTACGTGTGAGACGGGAGCGCCTCGTACGTGTGAGAGACAGGAGCGCCTCATACGTGTGAGAGACGGGAGCGCCTCGTACATGTGAGAGACGGGAGCGCCTCGTACGTGCGAGACGGGAGCGCCTCGTACGTGTGAGAGACAGGAGCGCCTCGTACATGAGAGACAGGAGCGCCTTGTACGTGTGAGACGGGAGCGCCTCGTACGTGTGAGAGACGGGAGCGCCTCGTACGTGAGAGACAGGAGCGCCTCGTACGTGTGAGAGACAGGAGCGCCTCGTACATGAGAGACAGGAGCGCCTCGTACGTGTGAGATAGGAGCGCCTCGTACGTGTGAGAGACAGGAGCGCCTCGTACGTGTGAGACGGGAGCGCCTTGTACGTGTGAGACGGGAGCACCTCGTACGTGTGAGAGACAGGAGCGCCTCGTACATGAGAGACAGGAGCGCCTCGTACGTGTGAGACGGGACCCCCTCGTACGTGTGAGACGGGACCGCCTCGTACGTGTGAGAGACAGGAGCGCCTCGTACTTGTGAGAGACGGGAGCGCCTCGTTCGTGTGAGACGGGAGCGCCTCGTACGTGTGAGAGACGGGAGCGCCTCGTACGTGTGAGACGGGAGCGCCTCGTATGTGTGAGACGGGAGCGCCTCGTACATGTGAGACTGTAGTGCCTCGTACGTGTGAGACGGGAGCGCCTCGTACGTTTGAGACGGGAGCGCCTCGTACGTGTGAGAGACGGGAGCGCCTCGTACGTGTGAGAGACGGGAGCGCCTCGTACGTGTGAGAGACGGGAGCGCCTCGTACGTGTGAGAGATGGGAGCGCCTCGTACGTGTGAGACGGGAGCACCTCGTACGTGTGAGACGGGAGCGCCTCGTACGTGTGAGAGACGGGAGCGCCTCGTACGTGAGAGACAGGAGCGCCTCGTACGTGTGAGAGACGGGAGCGCCTCGTACGTGTGAGAGACAGGAGCGCCTCGTACGTGAGAGACGGGAGCGCCTCGTACGTGCGAGACAGGAGCGCCTCGTACGTGAGAGACGGGAGCGCCTCGTACGTGTGGGACGGGAGCGCCTCGTACGTGTGAGACGGGAGCACCTCGTACGTGTTAGAGACAGGAGCGCCTCGTACGTGTGAGACGGGAGCGCCTCGTATGTGTGAGACGGGAGCGCCTCGTACATGTGAGAGACGGGAGCGCCTCGTACGTGCGAGACGGGAGCGCCTCGTACGTGCGAGACGGGAGCGCCTCGTACGTGTGGGACGGGAGCGCCTCGTACATGTGGGACGGGAGAGCCTCGTACGTGTGAGACGGGAGCACCTCGTACGTGTTAGAGACAGGAGCGCCTCGTACGTGTGAGACGGGAGCGCCTCATACGTGTGAGACGAGAGCGCCTCGTACGTGTGAGACGGGAGCGCCTCGTATGTGTGAGACGGGAGCGCCTCGTACATGTGAGACTGTAGTGCCTCGTACGTGTGAGACGACGGGAGCGCCTCGTACGTGTGAGAGACGGGAGCGCCTCGTACGTGTGAGACGGGAGCGCCTTGTACGTGTGAGAGACGGGAGCGCCTCGTACGTGAGAGACAGGAGCGCCTCGTACGTGTGAGAGACAGGAGCGCCTTGTACGTGTGAGACGGGAGCACCTCGTACGTGTGAGAGACAGGAGCGCCTCGTACATGAGAGACAGGAGCGCCTCGTACGTGTGAGACGGGAGCGCCTCGTACGTGTGAGACGGGAGCACCTCGTACGTGTTAGAGACGGGAGCGCCTAGTACGTGTGAGACGGGAGCGCCTCGTATGTGTGAGACGGGAGCGCCTCCTACGTGTGAGACGGGAGCGCCTCGTATGTGTGAGACGGGAGCGCCTCGTACGTTTGAGACGGAAGCGCCTCGTACGTGTGAGACGGGAGCGCCTCGTACGTGTGAGAGACGGGAGCGCCTCGTACGTGAGAGACAGGAGCGCCTCGTACGTGTGAGGGACGGGAGCGCCTCGTACGTGTGAGAGACAGGAGCGCCTCGTACGTGAGAGACGGGAGCGCCTCGTACGTGCGAGACGGGAGCGCCTCGTACGTGTGAGAGACGGGAGCGCCTCGTACGTGTGAGAGATGGGAGCGCCTCGTACGTGTGAGACGGGAGCGCCTCGTACGTGTGAGACGGGAGCGCCTCGTACGTGTGAGAGACAGGAGCGCCTCATACGTGTGAGAGACGGGAGCGCCTCGTACATGTGAGAGACGGGAGCGCCTCGTACGTGCGAGACGGGAGCGCCTCGTACGTGTGAGAGACAGGAGCGCCTCGTACATGAGAGACAGGAGCGCCTTGTACGTGTGAGATAGGAGCGCCTCGTACGTGTGAGAGACTGGAGCGCCTCGTACGTGTGAGACGGGAGCGCCTCGTACATGAGAGACAGGAGCGCCTCGTACGTGTGAGATAGGAGCGCCTCGTACGTGTGAGAGACAGGAGCGCCTCGTACGTGTGAGACGGGAGCGCCTTGTACGTGTGAGACGGGAGCACCTCGTACGTGTGAGAGACAGGAGCGCCTCGTACATGAGAGACAGGAGCGCCTCGTACGTGTGAGACGGGACCGCCTCGTACGTGTGAGACGGGACCGCCTCGTACGTGTGAGAGACAGGAGCGCCTCGTACTTGTGAGAGACGGAAGCGCCTCGTTCGTGTGAGACGGGAGCGCCTCGTACGTGTGAGAGACGGGAGCGCCTCGTACGTGTGAGACGGGAGCGCCTCGTATGTGTGAGACGGGAGCGCCTCGTACATGTGAGACTGTAGTGCCTCGTACGTGTGAGACGGGAGCGCCTCGTACGTTTGAGACGGGAGCGCCTCGTACGTGTGAGAGACGGGAGCGCCTCGTACGTGTGAGAGACGGGAGCGCCTCGTACGTGTGAGAGACGGGAGCGCCTCGTACGTGTGAGAGATGGGAGCGCCTCGTACGTGTGAGACGGGAGCACCTCGTACGTGTGAGACGGGAGCGCCTCGTACGTGTGAGAGACGGGAGCGCCTCGTACGTGAGAGACGGGAGCGCCTCGTACGTGTGAGACAGGAGCGCCTCGTACGTGTGAGACAGGAGCGCCTCGTACGTTTGAGAGACAGGAGCGCCTCGTACGTGTGAGACAGGAGCGCCTCGTACGTGTGAGAGACGGGAGCGCCTCGTACCTGCAAGACGGGAGCGTCTCATACGTGTGAGAGACGGGAGCGCCTCGTACGTGTGAGACGGGAGTGCCTCGTACGTGTGAGAGACAGGAGCGCCTCGTACATGAGAGACAGGAGCGCCTCGTACGTGTGAGACAGGAGCGCCTCGTACGTGTGAGAGACAGGAGCGCCTCGTACATGAGAGACAGGAGCGCCTCGTACGTGTGAGACAGGAGCGCCTCGTACATGAGAGACAGGAGCGCCTCGTACGTGTGAGAGACAGGAGCGCCTCGTACGTGTGAGAGACGGGAGCGCCTCGTACGTGCGAGACGGGAGCGGCTCGTAAGTGTGAGAGACAGGAGCGCCTCGTACGTGTGAGAGTCAGGAGCGCCTCGTACATGAGAGACAGGAGCGCCTCGTACGTTTTAGATAGGAGCGCCTCGTACGTGTGAGAGACAGGAGCGCCTCGTACGTGTGAGACAGGAGCGCCTCGTACGTGTGAGAGACAGGAGCGCCTCGTACGTGTGAGACGGGAGCGCCTCGTACGTGTGAGAGACAGGAGCGCCTCATACGTGTGAGAGACGGGAGCGCCTCGTACATGTGAGAGACGGGAGCGCCTCGTACGTGCGAGACGGGAGCGCCTCGTACGTGTGAGAGACAGGAGCGCCTCGTACATGAGAGACAGGAGCGCCTTGTACGTGTGAGACGGGAGCGCCTCGTACGTGTGAGAGACGGGAGCGCCTCGTACGTGAGAGACAGGAGCGCCTCGTACGTGTGAGAGACAGGAGCGCCTCGTACATGAGAGACAGGAGCGCCTCGTACGTGTGAGATAGGAGCGCCTCGTACGTGTGAGAGACAGGAGCGCCTCGTACGTGTGAGACGGGAGCGCCTTGTACGTGTGAGACGGGAGCACCTCGTACGTGTGAGAGACAGGAGCGCCTCGTACATGAGAGACAGGAGCGCCTCGTACGTGTGAGACGGGACCCCCTCGTACGTGTGAGACGGGACCGCCTCGTACGTGTGAGAGACAGGAGCGCCTCGTACTTGTGAGAGACGGGAGCGCCTCGTTCGTGTGAGACGGGAGCGCCTCGTACGTGTGAGAGACGGGAGCGCCTCGTACGTGTGAGACGGGAGCGCCTCGTATGTGTGAGACGGGAGCGCCTCGTACATGTGAGACTGTAGTGCCTCGTACGTGTGAGACGGGAGCGCCTCGTACGTTTGAGACGGGAGCGCCTCGTACGTGTGAGAGACGGGAGCGCCTCGTACGTGTGAGAGACGGGAGCGCCTCGTACGTGTGAGAGACGGGAGCGCCTCGTACGTGTGAGAGATGGGAGCGCCTCGTACGTGTGAGACGGGAGCACCTCGTACGTGTGAGACGGGAGCGCCTCGTACGTGTGAGAGACGGGAGCGCCTCGTACGTGAGAGACAGGAGCGCCTCGTACGTGTGAGAGACGGGAGCGCCTCGTACGTGTGAGAGACAGGAGCGCCTCGTACGTGAGAGACGGGAGCGCCTCGTACGTGCGAGACAGGAGCGCCTCGTACGTGAGAGACGGGAGCGCCTCGTACGTGTGGGACGGGAGCGCCTCGTACGTGTGAGACGGGAGCACCTCGTACGTGTTAGAGACAGGAGCGCCTCGTACGTGTGAGACGGGAGCGCCTCGTATGTGTGAGACGGGAGCGCCTCGTACATGTGAGAGACGGGAGCGCCTCGTACGTGCGAGACGGGAGCGCCTCGTACGTGCGAGACGGGAGCGCCTCGTACGTGTGGGACGGGAGCGCCTCGTACATGTGGGACGGGAGAGCCTCGTACGTGTGAGACGGGAGCACCTCGTACGTGTTAGAGACAGGAGCGCCTCGTACGTGTGAGACGGGAGCGCCTCATACGTGTGAGACGAGAGCGCCTCGTACGTGTGAGACGGGAGCGCCTCGTATGTGTGAGACGGGAGCGCCTCGTACATGTGAGACTGTAGTGCCTCGTACGTGTGAGACGACGGGAGCGCCTCGTACGTGTGAGAGACGGGAGCGCCTCGTACGTGTGAGACGGGAGCGCCTTGTACGTGTGAGAGACGGGAGCGCCTCGTACGTGAGAGACAGGAGCGCCTCGTACGTGTGAGAGACAGGAGCGCCTTGTACGTGTGAGACGGGAGCACCTCGTACGTGTGAGAGACAGGAGCGCCTCGTACATGAGAGACAGGAGCGCCTCGTACGTGTGAGACGGGAGCGCCTCGTACGTGTGAGACGGGAGCACCTCGTACGTGTTAGAGACGGGAGCGCCTAGTACGTGTGAGACGGGAGCGCCTCGTATGTGTGAGACGGGAGCGCCTCCTACGTGTGAGACGGGAGCGCCTCGTATGTGTGAGACGGGAGCGCCTCGTACGTTTGAGACGGAAGCGCCTCGTACGTGTGAGACGGGAGCGCCTCGTACGTGTGAGAGACGGGAGCGCCTCGTACGTGAGAGACAGGAGCGCCTCGTACGTGTGAGGGACGGGAGCGCCTCGTACGTGTGAGAGACAGGAGCGCCTCGTACGTGAGAGACGGGAGCGCCTCGTACGTGCGAGACGGGAGCGCCTCGTACGTGTGAGAGACGGGAGCGCCTCGTACGTGTGAGAGATGGGAGCGCCTCGTACGTGTGAGACGGGAGCGCCTCGTACGTGTGAGACGGGAGCGCCTCGTACGTGTGAGAGACGGGAGCGCCTCGTACGTGAGAGACAGGAGCGCCTCGTACGTGTGAGGGACGGGAGCGCCTCGTACGTGTGAGAGACAGGAGCGCCTCGTACGTGAGAGACGGGAGCGCCTCGTACGTGCGAGACGGGAGCGCCTCGTACGTGTGGGACGGGAGCGCCTCGTACGTGTGAGACGGGAGCACCTCGTACGTGCGAGACGGGAGCGCCTCGTACGTGCGAGACGGGAGCGCCTCATACGTGTGGGACGGGAGCGCCTCGTACATGTGGGACGGGAGCGCCTCGTACGTGTGAGACGGGAGCACCTCGTACATGAGAGACAGGAGCGCCTCGTACGTGTGAGACGGGAGCGCCTCGTACGTGTGAGACGGGACCGCCTCGTACGTGTGAGACGGGAGCGCCTCGTTCGTGTGAGACTGGAGCGCCTCGTACGTGTGAGAGACGGGAGCACCTCGTACGTGTGAGACGGGAGCGCCTCGTACGTGTGTGAGACGGGAGCGCCTCGTACATGAGAGACGGGAGCGCCTCGTACGTGCGAGACGGGAGCGCCTCGTACGTGTGAGAGACAGGAGCGCCTCGTACGTGTGAGACGGGAGCGCCTCATACGTGTGCGACGAGAGCGCCTCGTAAGTGTGGGACGGGAGCGCCTCGTACATGTGAGACGGGAGCGCCTCGTACGTGTGAGACAGGAGCGCCTCGTACGTGTGAGACGGGAGCGCCTCGTACGTGTGAGACGGGAGCGCCTCGTACTTGTGAGACGGGAGCGCCTCGTACTTGTGAGACGGGAGCGCCTTGTACGTGTGAGACGGGAGCACCTCGTACGTGTGAGAGACAGGAGCGCCTCGTACATGAGAGACAGGAGCGCCTCGTACGTGTGAGACGGGAGCGCCTCGTACGTGTGAGACGGGACCGCCTCGTACGTGTGAGACGGGACCGCCTCGTACGTGTGAGAGACAGGAGCGCCTCGTACTTGTGAGAGACGGGAGCGCCTCGTTCGTGTGAGACGGGAGCGCCTCGTACGTGTGAGAGACGGGAGCGCCTCGTACGTGTGAGACGGGAGCGCCTCGTATGTGTGAGACGGGAGCGCCTCGTACATGTGAGACTGTAGTGCCTCGTACGTGTCAGACGGGAGCGCCTCGTACGTTTGAGACGGGAGCGCCTCGTACGTGAGAGACGGGAGCGCCTCGTACGTGCGAGACGGGAGCGCCTCGTACGTGTGGGACGGGAGCGCCTCGTACGTGTGAGACGGGAGCACCTCGTACGTGCGAGACGGGAGCGCCTCGTACGTGCGAGACGGGAGCGCCTCGTACGTGTGGGACGGGAGCGCCTCGTACATGTGGGACGGGAGCGCCTCGTACGTGTGAGACGGGAGCACCTCGTACGTGTTAGAGACAGGAGCGCCTCGTACGTGTGAGACGGGAGCGCCTCATACGTGTGAGACGAGAGCGCCTCGTACGTGTGAGACGGGAGCGCCTCGTATGTGTGAGACGGGAGCGCCTCGTACATGTGAGACTGTAGTGCCTCGTACGTGTGAGACGACGGGAGCGCCTCGTACGTGTGAGAGACGGGAGCGCCTCGTACGTGTGAGACGGGAGCGCCTTGTACGTGTGAGAGACGGGAGCGCCTCGTACGTGAGAGAAAGGGGCGCCTCGTACGTGTGAGAGACAGGAGCGCCTTGTACGTGTGAGACGGGAGCACCTCGTACGTGTGAGAGACAGGAGCGCCTCGTACATGAGAGACAGGAGCGCCTCGTACGTGTGAGACGGGAGCGCCTCGTACGTGTGAGACGGGAGCACCTCGTACGTGTTAGAGACGGGAGCGCCTAGTACGTGTGAGACGGGAGCGCCTCGTATGTGTGAGACGGGAGCGCCTCCTACGTGTGAGACGGGAGCGCCTCGTATGTGTGAGACGGGAGCGCCTCGTACGTTTGAGACGGAAGCGCCTCGTACGTGTGAGACGGGAGCGCCTCGTACGTGTGAGAGACGGGAGCGCCTCGTACGTGTGAGACGGGAGCGCCTCGTACGTGTGAGAGACGGGAGCGCCTCGTACGTGAGAGACAGGAGCGCCTCGTACGTGTGAGAGACAGGAGCGCCTCGTACGTGAGAGACGGGAGCGCCTCGTACGTGCGAGACGGGAGCGCCTCGTACGTGTGGGACGGGAGCGCCTCGTACGTGTGAGACGGGAGCACCTCGTACGTGCGAGACGGGAGCGCCTCGTACGTGCGAGACGGGAGCGCCTCATACGTGCGGGACGGGAGCGCCTCGTACATGTGGGACGGGAGCGCCTCGTACGTGTGAGACGGGAGCACCTCGTACATGAGAGACAGGAGCGCCTCGTACGTGTGAGACGGGAGCGCCTCGTACGTGTGAGACGGGACCGCCTCGTACGTGTGAGACGGGAGCGCCTCGTTCGTGTGAGACTGGAGCGCCTCGTACGTGTGTGAGACGGGAGCGCCTCGTACATGAGAGACGGGAGCGCCTCGTACGTGCGAGACGGGAGCGCCTCGTACGTGTGAGAGACAGGAGCGCCTCGTACGTGTGAGACGGGAGCGCCTCATACGTGTGCGACGAGAGCGCCTCGTAAGTGTGGGACGGGAGCGCCTCGTACATGTGAGACGGGAGCGCCTCGTACGTGTGAGACAGGAGCGCCTCGTACGTGTGAGACGGGAGCGCCTCGTACGTGTGAGACGGGAGCGCCTCGTACTTGTGAGACGGGAGCGCCTCGTACTTGTGAGACGGGAGCGCCTTGTACGTGTGAGACGGGAGCACCTCGTACGTGTGAGAGACAGGAGCGCCTCGTACATGAGAGACAGGAGCGCCTCGTACGTGTGAGACGGGAGCGCCTCGTACGTGTGAGACGGGACCGCCTCGTACGTGTGAGAGACAGGAGCGCCTCGTACTTGTGAGAGACGGGAGCGCCTCGTACTTGTGTGAGACGGGAGCGCCTCGTACGTGTGAGAGACGGGAGCGCCTCGTACGTGTGAGACGGGAGCGCCTCGTACGTGTGAGACGGGAGCGCCTCGTACATGTGAGACTGTAGTGCCTCGTACGTGTCAGACGGGAGCGCCTCGTACGTTTGAGACGGGAGCGCCTCGTACGTGAGAGACGGGAGCGCCTCGTACGTGCGAGACGGGAGCGCCTCGTACGTGTGGGACGGGAGCGCCTCGTACGTGTGAGACGGGAGCACCTCGTACGTGCGAGACGGGAGCGCCTCGTACGTGCGAGACGGGAGCGCCTCGTACGTGTGGGACGGGAGCGCCTCGTACATGTGGGACGGGAGCGCCTCGTACGTGTGAGACGGGAGCACCTCGTACGTGTTAGAGACAGGAGCGCCTCGTACGTGTGAGACGGGAGTGCTCATACGTGTGAGACGAGAGCGCCTCGTACGTGTGAGACGGGAGCGCCTCGTATGTGTGAGACGGGAGCGCCTCGTACATGTGAGACTGTAGTGCCTCGTACGTGTGAGACGACGGGAGCGCCTCGTACGTGTGAGAGACGGGAGCGCCTCGTACGTGTGAGACGGGAGCGCCTTGTACGTGTGAGAGACGGGAGCGCCTCGTACGTGAGAGAAAGGGGCGCCTCGTACGTGTGAGAGACAGGAGCGCCTTGTACGTGTGAGACGGGAGCACCTCGTACGTGTGAGAGACAGGAGCGCCTCGTACATGAGAGACAGGAGCGCCTCGTACGTGTGAGACGGGAGCGCCTCGTACGTGTGAGACGGGAGCACCTCGTACGTGTTAGAGACGGGAGCGCCTAGTACGTGTGAGACGGGAGCGCCTCGTATGTGTGAGACGGGAGCGCCTCCTACGTGTGAGACGGGAGCGCCTCGTATGTGTGAGACGGGAGCGCCTCGTACGTTTGAGACGGAAGCGCCTCGTACGTGTGAGACGGGAGCGCCTCGTACGTGTGAGAGACGGGAGCGCCTCGTACGTGTGAGACGGGAGCGCCTCGTACGTGTGAGAGACGGGAGCGCCTCGTACGTGAGAGACAGGAGCGCCTCGTACGTGTGAGAGACGGGAGCGCCTCGTACGTGTGAGAGACAGGAGCGCCTCGTACGTGAGAGACGGGAGCGCCTCGTACGTGCGAGACGGGAGCGCCTCGTACGTGTGGGACGGGAGCGCCTCGTACGTGCGAGACGGGAGCGCCTCGTACGTGCGAGACGGGAGCGCCTCGTACGTGTGGGACGGGAGCGCCTCGTACATGTGGGACGGGAGCGCCTCGTACGTGTGAGACGGGAGCACCTCGTACGTGTTAGAGACAGGAGCGCCTCGTACGTGTGAGACGGGAGCTCCTCGTATGTGTGAGACGGGAGCGCCTCGTACATGTGAGAGACGGGAGCGCCTCGTACGTGCGAGACGGGAGCGCCTCGTACGTGCGAGACGGGAGCGCCTCGTACGTGTGGGACGGGAGCGCCTCGTACATGTGGGACGGGAGCGCCTCGTACGTGTGAGACGGGAGCACCTCGTACGTGTTAGAGACAGGAGCGCCTCGTACGTGTGAGACGGGAGCGCCTCATACGTGTGAGACGAGAGCGCCTCGTACGTGTGAGACGGGAGCGCCTCGTATGTGTGAGACGGGAGCGCCTCGTACATGTGAGACTGTAGTGCCTCGTACGTGTGAGACGACGGGAGCGCCTCGTACGTGTGAGAGACGGGAGCGCCTCGTACGTGTGAGACGGGAGCGCCTTGTACGTGTGAAAGACGGGAGCGCCTCGTACGTGAGAGACAGGAGCGCCTCGTACGTGTGAGAGACAGGAGCGCCTTGTACGTGTGAGACGGGAGCACCTCGTACGTGTGAGAGACAGGAGCGCCTCGTACATGAGAGACAGGAGCGCCTCGTACGTGTGAGACGGGAGCGCCTCGTACGTGTGAGACGGGAGCACCTCGTACGTGTTAGAGACGGGAGCGCCTAGTACGTGTGAGACGGGAGCGCCTCGTATGTGTGAGACGGGAGCGCCTCCTACGTGTGAGACGGGAGCGCCTCGTATGTTTGAGACGGGAGCGCCTCGTACGTTTGAGACGGAAGCGCCTCGTACGTGTGAGACGGGAGCGCCTCGTACGTGTGAGAGACGGGAGCGCCTCGTACGTGTGAGACGGGAGCGCCTCGTACGTGTGAGACGGGAGCGCCTCGTATGTGTGAGACGGGAGCGCCTCGTACATGTGAGACTGTAGTGCCTCGTACGTGTGAGACGACGGGAGCGCCTCGTACGTGTGAGAGACGGGAGCGCCTCGTACGTGTGAGACGGGAGCGCCTTGTACGTGTGAGAGACGGGAGCGCCTCGTACGTGAGAGACAGGAGCGCCTCGTACGTGTGAGAGACAGGAGCGCCTTGTACGTGTGAGACGGGAGCACCTCGTACGTGTGAGAGACAGGAGCGCCTCGTACATGAGAGACAGGAGCGCCTCGTACGTGTGAGACGGGAGCGCCTCGTACGTGTGAGACGGGAGCACCTCGTACGTGTTAGAGACGGGAGCGCCTAGTACGTGTGAGACGGGAGCGCCTCGTATGTGTGAGACGGGAGCGCCTCCTACGTGTGAGACGGGAGCGCCTCGTATGTTTGAGACGGGAGCGCCTCGTACGTTTGAGACGGAAGCGCCTCGTACGTGTGAGACGGGAGCGCCTCGTACGTGTGAGAGACGGGAGCGCCTCGTACGTGTGAGACGGGAGCGCCTCGTACTTGTGAGACGGGAGCGCCTCGTACGTGTGAGAGACGGGAGCGCCTCGTACGTGAGAGACAGGAGCGCCTCGTACGTGTGAGAGACGGGAGCGCCTCGTACGTGTGAGAGACAGGAGCGCCTCGTACGTGAGAGACGGGAGCGCCTCGTACGTGCGAGACGGGAGCGCCTCGTACGTGCGGGACGGGAGCGCCTCGTACGTGCGAGACGGGAGCGCCTCGTACGTGCGAGACGGGAGCGCCTCGTACGTGTGGGACGGGAGCGCCTCGTACATGTGGGACGGGAGCGCCTCGTACGTGTGAGACGGGAGCACCTCGTACGTGTTAGAGACAGGAGCGCCTCGTACGTGTGAGACGGGAGCGCCTCGTATGTGTGAGACGGGAGCGCCTCGTACATGTGAGAGACGGGAGCGCCTCGTACGTGTGAGACGGGAGCGCCTCGTACGTGTGAGAGACGGGAGCGCCTCCTACGTGTGAGACGGGAGCGCCTCGTATGTGTGAGACGGGAGCGCCTCGTACGTTTGAGACGGAAGCGCCTCGTACGTGTGAGACGGGAGCGCCTCGTACTTGTGAGACGGGAGCGCCTCGTACTTGTGAGACGGGAGCGCCTCGTACTTGTGAGACGGGAGCGCCTCGTACGTGTGAGACGGGAGCGCCTTGTACGTGTGAGACGGGAGCACCTCGTACGTGTGAGAGACAGGAGCGCCTCGTACATGAGAGACAGGAGCGCCTCGTACGTGTGAGACGGGAGCGCCTCGTACGTGTGAGACGGGACCGCCTCGTACGTGTGAGAGACAGGAGCGCCTCGTACATGTGAGAGACGGGAGCGCCTCATACGTTTGAGACGAGAGCGCCTCGTACGTGTGAGAGACGGGAGCGCCTAGTACTTGTGAGACGGGAGCGCCTCGTACGTGTGAGAGACGGGAGCGCCTCGTACGTGTGAGAGATGGGAGCGCCTCGTACGTGTGAGACGGGAGCGCCTCGTACGTGCGAGACGGGAGCGCCTCGTACGTGCGAGACGGGAGCGCCTCGTACGTTTGGGACGGGAGCGCCTCGTACATGTGGGACGGGAGCGCCTCGTACGTGTTAGAGACAGGAGCGCCTCGTACGTGTGAGACGGGAGCGCCTCATACGTGTGAGACGAGAGCGCCTCGTACGTGTGAGACGGGAGCGCCTCGTATGTGTGAGACGGGAGCGCCTCGTACGTGTGAGACGACGGGAGCGCCTCGTACGTGTGAGAGACGGGAGCGCCTCATACGTGTGAGAGACAGGAGCGCCTCGTACGTGAGAGACGGGAGCGCCTCGTACGTGTGAGAGACGGGAGCGCCTCGTACGTGTGAGAGATGGGAGCGCCTCGTACGTGTGAAACGGGAGCGCCTCGTACGTGTGAGACGGGAGCGCCTCATACGTTTGAGACGAGAGCGCCTCGTACGTGTGAGACAGGAGCGCCTCCTACGTGTGAGAGACGGGAGCGCCTCGTACGTGTGAGAGACAGGAGCGCCTCGTACGTGAGAGACGGGAGCGCCTCGTACGTGCGAGACGGGAGCGCCTCGTACGTGCGAGACGGGAGCGCCTCGTACGTGCGGGACGGGAGCGCCTCGTACATGTGGGACGGGAGCGCCTCGTACGTGTGAGACGGGAGCGCCTCATACGTGTGAGACGAGAGCGCCTCGTACGTGTGAGACGGGAGCGCCTCGTACGTTTGAGAGACGGGAGCGCCTCGTACGTGTGAGACAGGAGCGCCTAGTACGTGTGAGACGGGAGCGCCTCGTATGTGTGAGACGGGAGCGCCTCGTACGTGTGAGACGGGAGCGCCTCGTATGTGTGAGACGGGAGCGCCTCGTACGTTTGAGACGGGAGCGCCTCGTACGTGTGAGACGGGAGCGCCTCGTACTTGTGAGACGGGAGCGCCTCGTACTTGTGAGACGGGAGCGCCTCGTACTTGTGAGACGGGAGCGCCTCGTACTTGTGAGACGGGAGCGCCTCGTACTTGTGAGACGGGAGCGCCTCGTACTTGTGAGACGGGAGCGCCTCGTACTTGTGAGACGGGAGCGCCTCGTACGTGTGAGACGGGAGCGCCTTGTACGTGTGAGACGGGAGCACCTCGTACGTGTGAGAGACAGGAGCGCCTCGTACATGAGAGACAGGAGCGCCTCGTACGTGTGAGACGGGAGCGCCTCGTACGTGTGAGACGGGAGCGCCTCGTACGTGTGAGACGGGAGCGCCTCGTACGTGAGAGACGGGAGCGCCTCGTACGTGTGAGAGACGGGAGCGCCTCGTACGTGTGAAACGGGAGCGCCTCGTACGTGTGAGACGGGGGCGCCTCGTACGTGTGAGAGACGGGAGCGCCTCGTACGTGTGAGACAGGAGCGCCTCGTACGTGTGAGAGACGGGAGCGCCTCGTACGTGTGAGAGACGGGATCGTCTCGTACGTGAGAGACGGGAGCGCCTCGTACGTGCGAGACGGGAGCGCCTCGTACGTGCGAGACGGGAGCGCCTCGTACGTGTGGGACGGGAGCGCCTCGTACATGTGGGACGGGAGCGCCTCGTACGTGTGAGACGGGAGCACCTCGTACGTGTGAGACGGGAGCGCCTCATACGTTTGAGACGAGAGCGCCTCGTACGTGTGAGACGGGAGCGCCTCGTACGTGTGAGAGACGGGAGCGCCTCCTACGTGTGAGACGGGAGCGCCTCGTATGTGTGAGACGGGAGCGCCTCGTACGTTTGAGACGGAAGCGCCTCGTACGTGTGAGACGGGAGCGCCTCGTACTTGTGAGACGGGAGCGCCTCGTACTTGTGAGACGGGAGCGCCTCGTACTTGTGAGACGGGAGCGCCTTGTACGTGTGAGACGGGAGCACCTCGTACGTGTGAGAGACAGGAGCGCCTCGTACATGAGAGACAGGAGCGCCTCGTACGTGTGAGACGGGAGCGCCTCGTACGTGTGAGACGGGACCGCCTCGTACGTGTGAGAGACGGGAGCGCCTCGTACGTGTGAGACGGGAGCGCCTCGTATGTGTGAGACGGGAGCGCCTCGTACATGTGAGACTGTAGTGCCTCGTACGTGTCAGACGGGAGCGCCTCGTACGTTTGAGACGGGAGCGCCTGTTACGTGTGAGAGATGGGAGCGCCTCGTACGTGTGAGAGACGGGAGCGCCTCGTACGTGTGAGAGACGGGAGCGCCTCGTACGTGTGAGAGATGGGAGCGCCTCGTACGTGTGAGACGGGAGCGCCTCGTACGTGTGAGACGGGAGCGCCTCGTACGTGTGAGAGACGGGAGCGCCTCGTACGTGAGAGACAGGAGCGCCTCGTACGTGTGAGGGACGGGAGCGCCTCGTACGTGTGAGAGACGGGAGCGCCTCATACGTTTGAGACGAGAGCGCCTCGTACGTGTGAGAGACGGGAGCGCCTAGTACGTGTGAGACGGGAGCGCCTCGTACGTGTGAGAGACGGGAGCGCCTCGTACGTGTGAGAGATGGGAGCGCCTCGTACGTGTGAGACGGGAGCGCCTCGTACGTGCGAGACGGGAGCGCCTCGTACGTGCGAGACGGGAGCGCCTCGTACGTTTGGGACGGGAGCGCCTCGTACATGTGGGACGGGAGCGCCTCGTACGTGTTAGAGACAGGAGCGCCTCGTACGTGTGAGACGGGAGCGCCTCATACGTGTGAGACGAGAGCGCCTCGTACGTGTGAGACGGGAGCGCCTCGTATGTGTGAGACGGGAGCGCCTCGTACGTGTGAGACGACGGGAGCGCCTCGTACGTGTGAGAGACGGGAGCGCCTCATACGTGTGAGAGACAGGAGCGCCTCGTACGTGAGAGACGGGAGCGCCTCGTACGTGTGAGAGACGGGAGCGCCTCGTACGTGTGAGAGATGGGAGCGCCTCGTACGTGTGAAACGGGAGCGCCTCGTACGTGTGAGACGGGAGCGCCTCATACGTTTGAGACGAGAGCGCCTCGTACGTGTGAGACAGGAGCGCCTCCTACGTGTGAGAGACGGGAGCGCCTCGTACGTGTGAGAGACAGGAGCGCCTCGTACGTGAGAGACGGGAGCGCCTCGTACGTGCGAGACGGGAGCGCCTCGTACGTGCGAGACGGGAGCGCCTCGTACGTGCGGGACGGGAGCGCCTCGTACATGTGGGACGGGAGCGCCTCGTACGTGTGAGACGGGAGCGCCTCATACGTGTGAGACGAGAGCGCCTCGTACGTGTGAGACGGGAGCGCCTCGTACGTTTGAGAGACGGGAGCGCCTCGTACGTGTGAGACAGGAGCGCCTAGTACGTGTGAGACGGGAGCGCCTCGTATGTGTGAGACGGGAGCGCCTCGTACGTGTGAGACGGGAGCGCCTCGTATGTGTGAGACGGGAGCGCCTCGTACGTTTGAGACGGGAGCGCCTCGTACGTGTGAGACGGGAGCGCCTCGTACTTGTGAGACGGGAGCGCCTCGTACTTGTGAGACGGGAGCGCCTCGTACTTGTGAGACGGGAGCGCCTCGTACTTGTGAGACGGGAGCGCCTCGTACTTGTGAGACGGGAGCGCCTCGTACTTGTGAGACGGGAGCGCCTCGTACTTGTGAGACGGGAGCGCCTCGTACGTGTGAGACGGGAGCGCCTTGTACGTGTGAGACGGGAGCACCTCGTACGTGTGAGAGACAGGAGCGCCTCGTACATGAGAGACAGGAGCGCCTCGTACGTGTGAGACGGGAGCGCCTCGTACGTGTGAGACGGGAGCGCCTCGTACGTGTGAGACGGGAGCGCCTCGTACGTGAGAGACGGGAGCGCCTCGTACGTGTGAGAGACGGGAGCGCCTCGTACGTGTGAAACGGGAGCGCCTCGTACGTGTGAGACGGGGGCGCCTCGTACGTGTGAGAGACGGGAGCGCCTCGTACGTGTGAGACAGGAGCGCCTCGTACGTGTGAGAGACGGGAGCGCCTCGTACGTGTGAGAGACGGGATCGTCTCGTACGTGAGAGACGGGAGCGCCTCGTACGTGCGAGACGGGAGCGCCTCGTACGTGCGAGACGGGAGCGCCTCGTACGTGTGGGACGGGTGCGCCTCGTACATGTGGGACGGGAGCGCCTCGTACGTGTGAGACGGGAGCACCTCGTACGTGTTAGAGACAGGAGCGCCTCGTACGTGTGAGACGGGAGCGCCTCATACGTTTGAGACGAGAGCGCCTCGTACGTGTGAGACGGGAGCGCCTCGTACGTGTGAGAGACGGGAGCGCCTCCTACGTGTGAGACGGGAGCGCCTCGTATGTGTGAGACGGGAGCGCCTCGTACGTTTGAGACGGAAGCGCCTCGTACGTGTGAGACGGGAGCGCCTCATACGTTTGAGACGAGAGCGCCTCGTACGTGTGAGACGGGAGCGCCTCGTACGTGTGAGAGACGGGAGCGCCTCCTACGTGTGAGACGGGAGCGCCTCGTACTTGTGAGACGGGAGCGCCTCGTACTTGTGAGACGGGAGCGCCTCGTACTTGTGAGACGGGAGCGCCTTGTACGTGTGAGACGGGAGCACCTCGTACGTGTGAGAGACAGGAGCGCCTCGTACATGAGAGACAGGAGCGCCTCGTACGTGTGAGACGGGAGCGCCTCGTACGTGTGAGACGGGACCGCCTCGTACGTGTGAGAGACGGGAGCGCCTCGTACGTGTGAGACGGGAGCGCCTCGTATGTGTGAGACGGGAGCGCCTCGTACATGTGAGACTGTAGTGCCTCGTACGTGTCAGACGGGAGCGCCTCGTACGTTTGAGACGGGAGCGCCTGTTACGTGTGAGAGATGGGAGCGCCTCGTACGTGTGAGAGACGGGAGCGCCTCGTACGTGTGAGAGACGGGAGCGCCTCGTACGTGTGAGAGATGGGAGCGCCTCGTACGTGTGAGACGGGAGCGCCTCGTACGTGTGAGACGGGAGCGCCTCGTACGTGTGAGAGACGGGAGCGCCTCGTACGTGAGAGACAGGAGCGCCTCGTACGTGTGAGGGACGGGAGCGCCTCGTACGTGTGAGAGACAGGAGCGCCTCGTACGTGAGAGACGGGAGCGCCTCGTACGTGCGAGACGGGAGCGCCTCGTACGTGTGGGACGGGAGCGCCTCGTACGTGTGAGACGGGAGCACCTCGTACGTGCGAGACGGGAGCGCCTCGTACGTGCGAGACGGGAGCGCCTCGTACGTGTGGGACGGGAGCGCCTCGTACATGTGGGACGGGAGCGCCTCGTACGTGTGAGACGGGAGCACCTCGTACGTGTTAGAGACAGGAGCGCCTCGTACGTGTGAGACGGGAGCGCCTCATACGTGTGAGACGAGAGCGCCTCGTACGTGTGAGACGGGAGCGCCTCGTATGTGTGAGACGGGAGCGCCTCGTATGTGTGAGACGGGAGCGCCTCGTACATGTGAGACTGTAGTGCCTCGTACGTGTGAGACGACGGGAGCGCCTCGTACGTGTGAGAGACGGGAGCGCCTCGTACGTGTGAGACGGGAGCGCCTTGTACGTGTGAGAGACGGGAGCGCCTCGTACGTGAGAGACAGGAGCGCCTCGTACGTGTGAGAGACAGGAGCGCCTCGTACGTGTGAGAGACAGGAGCGCCTTGTACGTGTGAGACGGGAGCACCTCGTACGTGTGAGAGACAGGAGCGCCTCGTACATGAGAGACAGGAGCGCCTCGTACGTGTGAGACGGGAGCGCCTCGTACGTGTGAGACGGGAGCACCTCGTACGTGTTAGAGACAGGAGCGCCTCGTACGTGTGAGACGGGAGCGCCTCATACGTTTGAGACGAGAGCGCCTCGTACGTGTGAGACGGGAGCGCCTCGTACGTGTGAGAGACGGGAGCGCCTAGTACGTGTGAGACGGGAGCGCCTCGTATGTGTGAGACGGGAGCGCCTCCTACGTGTGAGACGGGAGCGCCTCGTATGTGTGAGACGGGAGCGCCTCGTACGTTTGAGACGGGAGCGCCTCGTACGTGTGAGACGGGAGCGCCTCGTACGTGTGAGAGACGGGAGCGCCTCGTACGTGTGAGACGGGAGCGCCTCGTACGTGTGAGAGACGGGAGCGCCTCGTACGTGAGAGACAGGAGCGCCTCGTACGTGTGAGAGACGGGAGCGCCTCGTACGTGTGAGAGACAGGAGCGCCTCGTACGTGAGAGACGGGAGCGCCTCGTACGTGCGAGACGGGAGCGCCTCGTACGTGTGGGACGGGAGCGCCTCGTACGTGCGAGACGGGAGCGCCTCGTACGTGCGAGACGGGAGCGCCTCGTACGTGTGGGACGGGAGCGCCTCGTACATGTGGGACGGGAGCGCCTCGTACGTGTGAGACGGGAGCACCTCGTACGTGTTAGAGACAGGAGCGCCTCGTACGTGTGAGACGGGAGCGCCTCGTACGTGTGAGACGAGAGCGCCTCGTACGTGTGAGACGGGAGCGCCTCGTATGTGTGAGACGGGAGCGCCTCGTACATGTGAGAGACGGGAGCGCCTCGTACGTGTGAGACGGGAGCGCCTTGTACGTGTGAGAGACGGGAGCGCCTCGTACGTGAGAGACAGGAGCGCCTCGTACGTGTGAGAGACAGGAGCGCCTTGTACGTGTGAGACGGGAGCACCTCGTACGTGTGAGAGACAGGAGCGCCTCGTACATGAGAGACAGGAGCGCCTCGTACGTGTGAGACGGGAGCGCCTCGTACGTGTGAGACGGGACCGCCTCGTACGTGTGAGACGGGAGCGCCTCGTACGTGTGAGACGGGAGCGCCTCGTACTTGTGAGAGACGGGAGCGCCTCGTTCGTGTGAGACGGGAGCGCCTCGTACGTGTGAGAGACGGGAGCGCCTCGTACGTGTGAGACGGGAGCGCCTCGTACGTGTGAGACGGGAGCGCCTCGTATGTGAGAGACGGGAGCACCTCGTACGTGTGAGACGGGAGTGCCTCGTACGTGTGAGACGACGGGAACGCCTCGTACGTGTGAGACGGGAGCGCCTCGTACGTGTGAGACGGGAGCGCCTCGTACGTGTGAGAGACGGGAGCGCCTCGTACGTGAGAGACAGGAGCGCCTCGTACGTGTGAGAGACGGGAGCGCCTCGTACGTGTGAGAGACGGGAGCGCCTCGTACGTGTGAGACAGGAGCGCCTCGTACGTGTGAGAGACGGGAGCGCCTCGTACGTGTGAGAGACGGGAGCGTCTCGTACGTGAGAGACGGGAGCGCCTCGTACGTGCGAGACGGGAGCGCCTCGTACGTGCGAGACGGGAGCGCCTCGTACGTGCGGGACGGGAGCGCCTCGTACATGTGGGACGGGAGCGCCTCGTACGTGTGAGACGGGAGCACCTCGTACGTGTTAGAGACAGGAGCGCCTCGTACGTGTGAGACGGGAGCGCCTCATACGTTTGAGACGAGAGCGCCTCGTACGTGTGAGACGGGAGCGCCTCGTACGTGTGAGAGACGGGAGCGCCTCCTACGTGTGAGACGGGAGCGCCTCGTATGTGTGAGACGAGAGCGCCTCGTACGTTTGAGACGGAAGCGCCTCGTACGTGTGAGACGGGAGCGCCTCGTACTTGTGAGACGGGAGCGCCTCGTACTTGTGAGACGGGAGCGCCTCGTACTTGTGAGACGGGAGCGCCTCGTACGTGTGAGACGGGAGCGCCTTGTACGTGTGAGACGGGAGCACCTCGTACGTGTGAGAGACAGGAGCGCCTCGTACATGAGAGACAGGAGCGCCTCGTACGTGTGAGACGGGAGCGCCTCGTACGTGTGAGACGGGACCGCCTCGTACGTGTGAGACGAGAGCGCCTCGTACGTGTGAGAGACGGGAGCGCCTAGTACGTGTGAGACGGGAGCGCCTCGTACGTGTGAGAGACGGGAGCGCCTCGTACGTGTGAGAGATGGGAGCGCCTCGTACGTGTGAGACGGGAGCGCCTCGTACGTGCGAGACGGGAGCGCCTCGTACGTATGAGACAGGAGCGCCTCCTACGTGTGAGAGACGGGAGCGCCTCGTACGTGTGAGAGACAGGAGCGCCTCGTACGTGAGAGACGGGAGCGCCTCGTACGTGCGAGACGGGAGCGCCTCGTACGTGCGAGACGGGAGCGCCTCGTCCGTGCGGGACGGGAGCGCCTCGTACATGTGGGACGGGAGCGCCTCGTACGTGTGAGACGGGAGCGCCTCATACGTGTGAGACGAGAGCGCCTCGTACGTGTGAGACGGGAGCGCCTCGTACGTTTGAGAGACGGGAGCGCCTCGTACGTGTGAGACAGGAGCGCCTAGTACGTGTGAGACGGGAGCGCCTCGTATGTGTGAGACGGGAGCGCCTCATACATGTGAGAGACGGGAGCGCCTCATACGTTTGAGACGAGAGCGCCTCGTACGTGTGAGAGACGGGAGCGCCTAGTACGTGTGAGACGGGAGCGCCTCGTACGTGTGAGAGACGGGAGCGCCTCGTACGTGTGAGAGACGGGAGCGCCTCGTACGTGCGAGACGGGAGCGCCTCGTACGTGCGAGACGGGAGCGCCTCGTACGTTTGGGACGGGAGCGCCTCGTACATGTGGGACGGGAGCGCCTCGTACGTGTTAGAGACAGGAGCGCCTCGTACGTGTGAGACGGGAGCGCCTCATACGTGTGAGACGAGAGCGCCTCGTACGTGTGAGACGGGAGCGCCTCGTATGTGTGAGACGGGAGCGCCTCGTACGTGTGAGACGACGGGAGCGCCTCGTACGTGTGAGAGACGGGAGCGCCTCATACGTGTGAGAGACAGGAGCGCCTCGTACGTGAGAGACGGGAGCGCCTCGTACGTGTGAGAGACGGGAGCGCCTCGTACGTGTGAGAGATGGGAGCGCCTCGTACGTGTGAAACGGGAGCGCCTCGTACGTGTGAGACGGGAGCGCCTCATACGTTTGAGACGAGAGCGCCTCGTACGTGTGAGACAGGAGCGCCTCCTACGTGTGAGAGACGGGAGCGCCTCGTACGTGTGAGAGACAGGAGCGCCTCGTACGTGAGAGTCGGGAGCGCCTCGTACGTGCGAGACGGGAGCGCCTCGTACGTGCGAGACGGGAGCGCCTCGTCCGTGCGGGACGGGAGCGCCTCGTACATGTGGGACGGGAGCGCCTCGTACGTGTGAGACGGGAGCGCCTCATACGTGTGAGACGAGAGCGCCTCGTACGTGTGAGACGGGAGCGCCTCGTACGTTTGAGAGACGGGAGCGCCTCGTACGTGTGAGACAGGAGCGCCTAGTACGTGTGAGACGGGAGCGCCTCGTATGTGTGAGACGGGAGCGCCTCGTACGTGTGAGACGGGAGCGCCTCGTATGTGTGAGACGGGAGCGCCTCGTACGTTTGAGACGGGAGCGCCTCGTACGTGTGAGACGGGAGCGCCTCGTACTTGTGAGACGGGAGCGCCTCGTACTTGTGAGACGGGAGCGCCTCGTACTTGTGAGAAGGGAGCGCCTCGTACTTGTGAGACGGGAGCGCCTCGTACTTGTGAGACGGGAGCGCCTCGTACTTGTGAGACGGGAGCGCCTCGTACTTGTGAGACGGGAGCGCCTCGTACTTGTGAGACGGGAGCGCCTCGTACGTGTGAGACGGGAGCGCCTTGTACGTGTGAGACGGGAGCACCTCGTACGTGTGAGAGACAGGAGCGCCTCGTACATGAGAGACAGGAGCGCCTCGTACGTGTGAGACGGGAGCGCCTCGTACGTGTGAGACGGGAGCGCCTCGTACGTGTGAGACGGGAGCGCCTCGTACGTGAGAGACGGGAGCGCCTCGTACGTGTGAGAGACGGGAGCGCCTCGTACGTGTGAAACGGGAGCGCCTCGTACGTGTGAGACGGGGGCGCCTCGTACGTGTGAGAGACGGGAGCGCCTCGTACGTGTGAGACAGGAGCGCCTCGTACGTGTGAGAGACGGGAGCGCCTCGTACGTGTGAGAGACGGGAGCGTCTCGTACGTGAGAGACGGGAGCGCCTCGTACGTGCGAGACGGGAGCGCCTCGTACGTGCGAGACGGGAGCGCCTCGTACGTGTGGGACGGGAGCGCCTCGTACATGTGGGACGGGAGCGCCTCGTACGTGTGAGACGGGAGCACCTCGTACGTGTTAGAGACAGGAGCGCCTCGTACGTGTGAGACGGGAGCGCCTCATACGTTTGAGACGAGAGCGCCTCGTACGTGTGAGACGGGAGCGCCTCGTACGTGTGAGAGACGGGAGCGCCTCCTACGTGTGAGACGGGAGCGCCTCGTATGTGTGAGACGGGAGCGCCTCGTACGTTTGAGACGGAAGCGCCTCGTATGTGTGAGACGGGAGCGCCTCGTACTTGTGAGACGGGAGCGCCTCGTACTTGTGAGACGGGGGCGCCTCGTACTTGTGAGACGGGAGCGCCTCGTACGTGTGAGACGGGAGCGCCTTGTACGTGTGAGACGGGAGCACCTCGTACGTGTGAGAGACAGGAGCGCCTCGTACATGAGAGACAGGAGCGCCTCGTACGTGTGAGACGGGAGCGCCTCGTACGTGTGAGACGGGAGCGCCTCGTACATGTGAGAGACGGGAGCGCCTCATACGTTTGAGACGAGAGCGCCTCGTACGTGTGAGAGACGGGAGCGCCTAGTACGTGTGAGACGGGAGCGCCTCGTACGTGTGAGAGACGGGAGCGCCTCGTACGTGTGAGAGATGGGAGCGCCTCGTACGTGTGAGACGGGAGCGCCTCGTACGTGCGAGACGGGAGCGCCTCGTACGTGCGAGACGGGAGCGCCTCGTACGTTTGGGACGGGAGCGCCTCGTACATGTGGGACGGGAGCGCCTCGTACGTGTTAGAGACAGGAGCGCCTCGTACGTGTGAGACGGGAGCGCCTCATACGTGTGAGACGAGAGCGCCTCGTACGTGTGAGACGGGAGCGCCTCGTACGTGTGAGACGGGAGCGCCTCGTACGTGTGAGACGACGGGAGCGCCTCGTACGTGTGAGAGACGGGAGCGCCTCATACGTGTGAGAGACAGGAGCGCCTCGTACGTGAGAGACGGGAGCGCCTCGTACGTGTGAGAGACAGGAGTGCCTCATACGTGTGAAACGGGAGCGCCTCGTACGTGTGAGACGGGAGCGCCTCATACGTTTGAGACGAGAGCGCCTCGTACGTGTGAGACAGGAGCGCCTCCTACGTGTGAGAGACGGGAGCGCCTCGTACGTGTGAGAGACAGGAGCGCCTCGTACGTGAGAGACGGGAGCGCCTCGTACGTGCGAGACGGGAGCGCCTCGTACGTGCGAGACGGGAGCGCCTCGTACGTGCGGGACGGGAGCGCCTCGTACATGTGGGACGGGAGCGCCTCGTACGTGTGAGACGGGAGCGCCTCATACGTGTGAGACGAGAGCGCCTCGTACGTGTGAGACGGGAGCGCCTCGTACGTTTGAGAGACGGGAGCGCCTCGTACGTGTGAGACAGGAGCGCCTAGTACGTGTGAGACGGGAGCGCCTCGTATGTGTGAGACGGGAGCGCCTCGTACGTGTGAGACGGGAGCGCCTCGTATGTGTGAGACGGGAGCGCCTCGTATGTGTGAGACGGGAGCGCCTCGTACGTTTGAGACGGGAGCGCCTCGTACGTGTGAGACGGGAGCGCCTCGTACTTGTGAGACGGGAGCGCCTCGTACTTGTGAGACGGGAGCGCCTCGTACTTGTGAGACGGGAGCGCCTCGTACGTGTGAGACGGGAGCGCCTTGTACGTGTGAGACGGGAGCACCTCGTACGTGTGAGAGACAGGAGCGCCTCGTACATGAGAGACAGGAGCGCCTCGTACGTGTGAGACGGGAGCGCCTCGTACGTGTGAGACGGGAGCGCCTCGTACGTGTGAGACGGGAGCGCCTCGTACGTGTGAGACGGGACCGCCTCGTACGTGTGAGAGACAGGAGCGCCTCGTACATGTGAGAGACGGGAGCGCCTCATACGTTTGAGACGAGAGCGCCTCGTACGTGTGAGAGACAGGAGCGCCTCGTACATGTGAGAGACGGGAGCGCCTCATACGTTTGAGACGAGAGCGCCTCGTACGTGTGAGACGGGAGCGCCTCGTACGTGTGAGAGACGGGAGCGCCTCATACGTTTGAGACGAGAGCGCCTCGTACGTGTGAGACAGGAGCGCCTCGTACGTGTGAGACGGGAGCGCCTCGTACGTGTGAGACGGGAGCGCCTCGTACGTGTGAGACGGGAGCGCCTCGTACGTGTGAGACGGGAGCGCCTCGTACGTGTGAGAGACGGGAGCGCCTCGTACTTGTGAGACGGGAGCGCCTCGTACGTGAGAGACGGGAGCGCCTCGTACGTGTGAGAGACGGGAGCGCCTCGTACTTGTGAGACGGGAGCGCCTCGTATGTGTGAGAGACGGGAGCGCCTCGTACTTGTGAGACGGGAGCGCCTCGTATGTGTCGCGCTGCAGAGCCGTGTATATATGAACACTGAAGCCGGTGAGATCGCTGGCTTTACTTGAACTGTTTTAAGCTGTGGCCGCCGCGTGCGATGTTGTGATGGTTAATGTGCTGCTGGTTAAAGGGGCGGGGTCAGCGTGTTAAAGGGGCGTGGTCACCGTGTTAAAGGGGCGGGGTCATTGTGTTAAAGGGGCGGGGTCAGCGTGTTAAAGGGGCGTGGTCAGCGTGTTAAAGGGGCGGGGTCAGCGTGACTTCATTATTTACACTGGTGTTTTGTGTTTGAAGGTTTGATCTGACTTTTGATGCTAAAGGATCTGAACATTAAAGAGTGAAATGTGTCTAAAGACAAAACATAGTATCAGATGAAACAGCTGCTTTGACCTTTGACCCCGACTGACCCTGTCAACAACACTCAACATGCTCTTGTTGTTGAGTTGAGTCTTAGCTCGTAGCTTGTGATTTGTAAGTTGTAACTTCTGTTAAAAACAGTGAATAAAGCAGACAAGTTGAGTTTATTTCAGTCTGCAGTTAAGCCTTGTGTTTGACAGTCGTCCTTGTGCAAGTGTCTTAACTTAATTGAGCGAAGTGTCTTGTGTTATGCTGTTATAACATGATGTAAATATGGCCTGGTTCAGGTCCGGACCTAATGAGTCTGGACCTGAACCTAAACCTCTGGATTCGAATCCGGACTTGAACCTGAACGCAGGTTTAGATCTGCATCCCTACCTGAGACTGGACACTAGCACCCTGAGACTGTACACTAGCACCCTGAAACTGTACACTAGCACCCTGAGACTGGACACTAGCACCCTGAGACTGTACACTAGCACCCTGAAACTGTACACTAGCACCCTGAGACTGTACACTAGCACCCTGAGACTGGACACTAGCACCCTGAGACTGTACACTAGCACCCTGAGACTGTACACTAGCACCCTGAGACTGTACACTAGCACCCTGAGACTGTACACTAGCACCCTGAGACTGTACACTAGCACCCTGAGATTGTACACTAGCACCCTGAGACTGTACACTAGCACCCTGAGACTGTACACTAGCACCCTGAGACTGTACACTAGCACCCTGAGACTGTACACTAGCACCCTGAGACTGTACACTAGCACCCTGAGACTGTACACTAGCACCCTGAGACTGGACACTAGCACCCTGAGACTGGACACTAGCACCCTGAGACAGGACACTAGCACCCTGAGACTGGACACTAGCACCCTGAGACTGTACACTAGCACCCTGAGACTGTACACTAGCACCCTGAGACTGGACACTAGCACCCTGAGACTGTACACTAGCACCCTGAGACTGTACACTAGCACCCTGAGACTGTACACTAGCACCCTGAGACTGTACACTAGCACCCTGAGACTGTACACTAGCACCCTGAGATTGTACACTAGCACCCTGAGACTGTACACTAGCACCCTGAGACTGTACACTAGCACCCTGAGACTGTACACTAGCACCCTGAGACTGTACACTAGCACCCTGAGACTGTACACTAGCACCCTGAGACTGGACACTAGCACCCTGAGACTGGACACTAGCACCCTGAGACAGGACACTAGCACCCTGAGACTGGACACTAGCACCCTGAGACTGTACACTAGCACCCTGAGACTGTACACTAGCACCCTGAGACTGTACACTAGCACCCTGAGACTGTACACTAGCACCCTGAGACTTTACACTAGCACCCTGAGACTGTACACTAGCACCCTGAGACTGTACACTAGCACCCTGAGACTGGACACTAGCACCCTGAGACTGTACACTAGCACCCTGAGACTGTACACTAGCACCCTGAGACTGTACACTAGCACCCTGAGACTGTACACTAGCACCCTGAGACTGTACACTAGCACCCTGAGACTGGACACTAGCACCCTGAGACTGGACACTAGCACCCTGAGACAGGACACTAGCACCCTGAGACTGGACACTAGCACCCTGAGACTGTACAATAGCACCCTGAGACTGTACACTAGCACCCTGAGACTGTACACTAGCACCCTGAGACTGTACACTAGCACCCTGAGACTGTACACTAGCACCCTGAGACTGAACACTAGCACCCTGAGACTGGACACTAGCACCCTGAGACTGGACACTAGCACCCTGAGACTGTACACTAGCACCCTGAGACTGTACACTAGCACCCTGAGACTGCACACTAGCACCCTGAGACTGTACAATAGCACCCTGAGACTGTACACTAGCACCCTGAAACTGTACACTAGCACCCTGAGACTGCACACTAGCACCCTGAGACTGTACACTAGCACCCTGAGACTGTACACTAGCACCCTGAGATTGTACACTAGCACCCTGAGACTGTACACTAGCACCCTGAGACTGTACACTAGCACCCTGAGACTGTACACTAGCACCCTGAGACTGTACACTAGCACCCTGAGACTGTACACTAGCACCCTGAGACTTTACACTAGCACCCTGAGACTGTACACTAGCACCCTGAGACTGTACACTAGCACCCTGAGACTGTACACTAGCACCCTGAGACTGTACACTAGCACCCTGAGACTGTACACTAGCACCCTGAGACTGTACACTAGCACCCTGAAACTGTACACTAGCACCCTGAAACTGTACACTAGCACCCTGAGACTGTACACTAGCCGTAAGGAAGGAGGCGGGACTAGTGAGCGTGAGAGCCACTATCCAGGACGAAACTTTCAAGATCCATAAGTACATCAAGGACAAGGCTCCTACAGAGGACGTGCTCTGTGAATGTCTCAGACAATGAGGAACAGAGGATGATGAGGTACTGGAGGGACCATCATGGGAGGACACGCCCCTACATGGGAGGACACGCCCCTACATAGGAGGACACGCCCCTACATGGAATGTACCACCGGAACATAACTGAAGTGGCTGATATCACAAAATCCTACCAATGGGTTGGAAAGACCGAGGCCCAGATCATGGCAGGACAGGAGCAGGCCCTGAACACCAGAGCAAAAGAGGCCCAGATCTACCACACAAGACAAGACCCAAGGTGTAGGTGGTGCAAAGGGCCCTGAGACCATCCTGCACATAACTGCAGGGTGTAAGATGCTGCAGGGACAGCACACATGGAGCTCCATCACCAGGAGCTGACATAGTTACAGAAACATCTGTGCAGAGCACGAGCTGGAGACCCCAAGGACAAAGTGGGACACACCTCCAAAGGTGGTGGAGCAACCCAAGGTCCTCTGGGACCTCCAGATACAGACAGACAGAATGATAATGGAGAACCAACCAGTCATAGTGGTGGTCTCAAGGGTCAGAGGAAAGCCGTGGTGGTGGACATTGCAGTACATGGGATGGAAACATCCGGAAAAAGGAACATGAGAAACTAGAGAAATCCCAAGGCCTCAGAGAGGAGCTGAAGAAGGTCTGGAGCGTGAAGGTATCAGTGGTGCTGTAGTGACCGGAGCACTTGGGGCAGTGACCCCCAAACTGGAGGAATGACTTGAGCAGATCCAGGAAAAACATCAGACATCTCAGTCCAGAAAAGTGCAGGAACAGCAAAGATACTGAAGAACCCTTAAGCTCCCAGGGGCCTCTGGGGGAGAACCCGGGCTTGAAGGGGGAGAAATAGAGACCACCTGCGGAGGGTGAGAAATGTATTTTTTATTTTGTTTTATATTTATATACATATATTTTTAGTTTGTATTTATTTATGTATGTATGTAAGTATGTATTTATGTATTTATTCATTCATTTATTCATTTGTTCATTTGTTCATTTATTCATTTATTCATTTATTCATTTGACCAGCCACCACTGCACTACAGTATAAACAAAACAGATTTAAACCATAACTTCACCAGAAATAAGGCAATGTCCAGCTACAAAAGACTAATTAGCCCCTGTGGAATCCACTAGTTCTTGCAGATATTTTAGGTTCATACATAGATAGTCACAGATTTTATGATGAAATGTATTTTGTGATTCCTTTTCACTATTTTGACACATGTATCTGGCTGGAATATAGATTCTTTGTGATGTGCAGGATGCTATCATCAAACTGGGTCCATTGCCCCGCCTCCTGAACGACATTAGCATGGCTCTGCGTAACCCACACCTGCAGAGGCAGCCGAGTCACAAGGACAGACTCTCCCGGCCCAGCTTCAACCGTGGCATCTCCTCTGACTTTCACAACAACCTCATGATGAGGGACCTCAACAGGTGGCTCTCTACTACACACTCCACACAACCCAAACATGACCAGCGCCAGCACCATTATACCACTTTTCATGCACGTTATTATTGCATCATAACACTTGCAGCGTGTAGGGATCATGCAATAATCAAATCCTTCAGGTAACCACATTTTGGTAGCACAGTGAGTAGTTTTTTCTGTTCTGTCTGAAGCTCTGTAGACATCACTCGCTTGCCTTCCCCCACCTCCACTGGAGGAATGATGCCATCCCGCTCGCAGATGAGTTTTCAGGAGCGCGATCTTCAACGAGGATCGTCCAAAGACATATATTATGTGTCCCGGCCCCCGCTGGCCCGCTCTAGCCCAGCATACTGCACCAGCAGCTCCGACATCACTGAGCCCGATGCCAAGGTGAGTACTGTTCTGCTGTGTGAAGCATCCTTCATCTGTGGTCAGATCTGATCTGTGCCAGTGACACATGCAGTATGACATGCATGAAGGTCATACTGAGTAGAATCTAGAACGTCATGACATCTGCTTTCTCCCACTGATCCTCATGCAACTCATCCTCGAGGTATTTCCTGGGAAATACGATACCACGCCTGGCGGTAAAACACCCTCACCCTCACCCCTCATTTCTGCCCACCCAACATCCAAATAAAATCAAATATACGGGCACAGCCCGGTAGGCATGCTTTAAATGCTCAGTGTCAATCAGAGTGTCTGTGGTGGACCTCCAGGATTCCCGAATGAACAGCGTGTCTAACCTGCAGTCGGTGGACATGCTCAACTCCTCCCAGGCCTCCATCGCCGGTATGGGCAGCTTCGGAGGGCTGAGCAGCGGGGGTGGCCTTGGGTCTGGGCTGGGCTCCGGCCTGAGTCAGCTGCGTGTCGGTGGCAGGCTGTCGGCTGGCTCTGGCTCCAGTATGTCGGGGGGCCTCCGCTTGGGCCAGCTGAGCCAGATGGGCACCACCACCGACTCACTGTCCCAGCAGCAGCAGCAGCAGGCCGCCGCCATGCGCTACCCGCTTTCCTTCCAGAACCCCCTCTTCCACCTGGCGACAGCTGATGGCCCTCAACATCAACACAGCCGGGGCCCCCCAGTGCCACTTCTCCTGGCCCCAGAGCCAGAAGCCTCTCACCAGTCCTACATCCCACAGTTCGCCCATGGGGGGTTCTCCCGCAGCGAGGACCTGTCCACCCTCCGGACCAGGGATACCCATCTAGGCCAGCCCAGCATCATCCACTCCCACAGCTACAGCGACGACTACAGCCGAGCAGACTACGCCCGCAGGCAGATGTCCATGCACATGCAGGTACAGCACACACACACCAACACCACTCACACTGGGCAGAACTGTGGCTGTTATAGGCCATGGGATCTAAGCGTATGTTACTGTGTCACTTACAAATCCAATGATTGGATGTTTTTTTTCAAGCTGCTCTTTTGATCCATTGTTGAACAGAGTACAACATGTGAAATTAAAAAAGTTCTTTATTGACCAACAGTGTAAGCTGTGAAAGGAACCAGCTTTGCATTTGTATAAAATCCGTTATATGTAGTTCGATGACAGGAATTCTATCACTGTCACGTCAGGTTTAACATGGAATGCACTACCAGCCTGTAACTCCAGCAAATACCACATTTTCTGTTATTTTGCCAAAAGTCTGCCATAGCATTTTATTATTATTAGCACATACATTAATTGTATGCCTGCAGTGTGGGGAAGGCTGCGACATTGTGAGTTTGAATCCAGCTTTCTTCAGTTTGCTGCATGTCATTGCCCAGTCTCATTGCCATTTAGAATCAGAATCAGAAAGGGTTTATTGTCATTGTCAATGAACAACGTTCACAAACATAAGAACTTGTCTTGGTGATTCGGTGCAACATAAAACAATGAACAATGAATAAGTCAAAAGAGGAACAATTTAAGTCTATTGTTGGATAAGAATAACAATAAGCTATAAGATTAAAAAAATACAAATTAAATAATAATACAAATTTTAAATAAGCTTAATATGTACTCAAATTTACAGTTGCTGCACTGTTCTGAGGGATATTGCTTACGGGCCGAAAATCTTTAAAACCTAATTATAATTTTAAAAAACGAAGAGTGAGGGTGTGTGCACTCTGAGCTTCTCACACCTTTATTCTAAAGTAACACCCAACCCTGCAAATGGCAAATAACTTATAATTCACCCAGTTTGCACTAAACTGGCAAAAATAGACAAAAAACAGTAAAGAAAGCTGTTAAAACACCATGTACACAGTGTATGAGCAAAGTAAAATGTTTCTCCTCTGTGCCAGGACAACCTTCCGCAGATGGGCATGACCTCTCAGACTGGGACGTCCCACTCGTCTTTGGCCACCACACCCCCCACCACAGTGCAGCCAATCCGGCAGAGCTCTGTTGCCCCACCCCCTGCCCAGCGTATGAAATCGCAGACTTCTCATCAACTGTCGGTGAGCTCGGCCGCAGCTCCGCCCCCCACCAAGGCCCGCCCCCCGAGCGCCAATCTACTGCAGTCCCCAGAGTCAGCCTACAGCCGACAGCACTCTCGCCAACTGTCCGTCAAGGACAACACTGCCCCAGGCCTGCCCCACCAGCAGAGCTCAGCCCGAGAGAACCAGAGCCCCCAGGGAACCACCAGCCCCAGTGGTCAGCACTCGCCTCAGCAGCAGCTGCCCCAGAAGCACCTGCTCAAACCCAGCATGGCCAAACCGGTAGGACATCTTCAGAACATGTCATTGTCTTTCAACTCCTCCTCAGAGCAGCATAAACCAGGTCAACAATCTGCAATCTCACAGTTAAACAGCAACTTCTACCTAAGAACTCTGACCTGTTTCAGCAAGAGTTTAAATGAGTGATTAGTAATTCTAGAATGGTGTGATGTCATGTGAACACAACCTATTGAGCACATTTCCTTTTTCTCCACAGGTCTCCCAAACTCCACAGAACCTTGGGGCCCCTGCTAATGAACGCACTGTGGCCTGGGTGTCCAACATGCCACACCTGTCTGCGGACATCGAGAGCTCCAGAATTGACCGGGAGGAGTTCAAACTAAAGGAGTACTCCAAAAGTATGGATGAGTCCCGCATGGACAGGGTAGGTCCAGCTCACATATAGCACCCTACACAAAAGGCATACTAAGCAGCTGCTTAGGGCCCTCAAGCCACCAGAGAGCACCCAAGAGCACCTAAATATTTATTGCAAATGATGAAAAATATTGAATTCCACTTTAACCAATCATATAGATTCAAATGCGCCAGAAAACAGGAAAAATATTCTCCTGCTCAAAGCTGGTATGGTGTTCTTGTGGCTACTGATTTTATGAGCAAAGCAAAAAAGAACACAGAATATGACACAAAGGGCGGTAGGAAAGGTCACAGGGACAAACAAAGGACATCCAACAAAAATGCTACGACACAAGGTGTTTAACTTATATGTCCAATTTAGTCCGAAATCTGTCCAGGTTCAAATTATGTCTGAATGTTGTGTTATTATGTCAGTCCAGTCCTTGATCGTTGGTCCTTGAGTCATCCATTTCTTTGTGATGGTCTTTTTTCCTGCTTCCAAAAGTACGGTCCAAATGTTTCCATTCACTGGCAAAGTTTCTGTCAAAATCAGTGCGTTTATGCATCAACGTAGACTTGACCGCACGGTGCACACAAACTGTACGCCAAGTCCAGAGGTGGTGTACCATGTACACCATTTTCAGACTTCATGAAGATTCTAAGGAGAAGAGACGGTTTGAAAGAGGAGTTAAGGAGGCTATTTTTGACACCCAAAAAAGACAATCCTTCTTGAAAGAGAAATGGAGATTTAAGGTTCAATTTACCAGAAATATATGACATATATATGACAGTAGCTCTACTCATCCATAGAAAAACAATATCCACTTGTATTTTAACTGAAGTAATCCCATTTGGAGAAATAGTCCAGTAAACAGCGTTTTCTTCTGTGAAAAAAGGTTGGTGATGGGTCTGTTTGTTTACCTCACACTTTCAGCTACAGAACGAGGCCACCCAAGAGTCTGGCACAGCCCTTTACATAAAACAAAGCATCACTTTTTGGCACCTGAAACTTTAGTCTTTTAGCTGTGCTAGCATGCTAAGGAAGTGATAAAGTACTTTTTGATTTATATTATTCTAGCCAATGAGCCAAAAGCCACAAGTCAAACCTCCAGGTTCAAAAAGAGATTTACAAAGATAAGTTGAACATGTACAACCTCATTTTATGTAGAACTAGGGAAAGATATTTCTCTGAAATAATTGGAAGCTGCAGTAACAACTCGCGTGTCCTGTTTGCCACAGTAAACAGATGAACAAACCCTCCAGCTCAGCTGCCGTTAGAACTCATTTCCACATCAAGTGTAATGAGTTTGCATTATTCTTTAATGACAAAGTTCAGGGCATTAAAAATGCTATAAATCCCACAAAGCAAAAAATAACCCCAAAACCACCAAGACACTTAGAGCTGACTCACTTTGCACCTGTAACTGACAAAACTGTCCATGAGATCATCACCAGTCTGAGTTCATCTACATGCTGCCTTGATGTGTTACCCACCAGATTTCTAAAGTCTGTGCTGAACAGTTTGTTAGCACCACTCACTCACATAGTTAACAAGTCGCTTCAATCTGGAACATTCCCAATGTCTTTGAAAACTGCAGTCATAAAGCCTCTCCTAAAGAAGAGCAGTCTTGATAAGATAAGATATTCCTTTATTGTCCAACATGGGGAAATTTCATTGTTGCAACGCAGGTAGATACAGAGGTAGATACAGAAGAACAGATCACTTATAGGAAGTTTGAAAGACATTTTCAGTAGAAGATCTCCTATAAACAAAAACTCCCATAGACAGAACCTCCCATTTCCCAACAAGGGATGGAGGGGAAAAAATAATAAAGATAAAAATATAAATAAATAAATACATAAATACATAAATACCATTGCATGTGATCACGACAGTAATTGCACATGAACATGTGTCTCGACGGCACATGGATTGCACATGAATCACGACAGTAATTGCACATATGACGGAATTGCACATGGTTGATTCAGTATTGCACATATTCAGTACTAACAGTTTTTGTTATAAAGTCTGACAGCAGCAGGAAGGAAAGACCTGCGAAACCTTTCCTTCACACAGCGAGGGTGGATCAGTCTCTCACTGAAGCTGCTCTCCAGAGCGGACAGAGTGTCCTGCAGCGGACAGAGTGTCCTGCAGGGGACGACACTCATGGTCCAGCATAGATGTGAATCTAGCCAGGACCCTTCTGTCCCCCACCTCCTGCACCGAGTCCAGAGCACAGCCCAGGACGGAGCTGGACTTCTTGATGACTTTGTCCAGCCTCTTCCTCTCCTTCTCTGTGATGCTGCTGCTCCAGCAGGCCACACCATACAGGAGCTGATGCCACCACAGAGTCAGAGAAGGTCTTCAGGAGTGGCCCTGTCACTCCAAAAGACCTGAGTCTCCTCAGGAGGTAGAGCCGACTCTGGCTCTTCCTGTACAGTCTGTGTTATGAGTCCAGTCCAGTTTGTGGTTCAGATGAACACCAGGTACTTGCATGAGTCACTCTCTCAATGTCCCGTCCCTGGATGTTCACTGGTGAGGGGGCAGTGGGGTGGCGTCTGTGGAAGTCCACCACCATCTCCTTGGTCTTCCCCGTGTTGATGAGGAGGTGGTTCCGCTGACACCAGTCCACAAAGTCCTGCGCCAGTCCTCTGTACTCCGCATCATTGTCGTCTGTGATGAGTCCGATGATGGCAGAGTCATTAGAGAACTTCTGCAGGACACAGCTGTCCGTGTCATGTCTGAGGTCATAGGGGCAGAGAAGTGAAGAGGAACAGATGCAGGGCATTGTCCAGCTGTGGTAGAGGGAGCATGCAGCTGTGCAGGGGGAGGGGCGGGTGACCGATCAAATCTCAAGAAGTGAGCATTTAAATCATTCACCCACTGTAGATCCCCCTCTGTCTGGGCAGGGGGGATTTTGAAGCCCAAGATGGTTTTCAGGCTTCTCCACACTCCCTGAATGTTCTTTTGCTGCAGCTGCTCCTCCATCCTCCTCTTGTAGCCGGCCTCGGCCTGCCTGATCTTCCTCCTCAGCTCTTTCTGCACAGTCCTCAGCTCCTCCTTATTCCCTGACCTGAAGGCTCTTCTTCTTCTCCTTCAGCAGAGCCTTCAGTTCACGGTTAATCCATGGCTTGTTGTTTGGAAAACACCGCACCGTCCGGGAAGGAACAATGTTCTCAAAACAGAAGTTGATGTAGTCCGTGATGCTCTGTGATGGTGTTGATGTCCTTCCCATGTGGGCCATAGAGCTCAGTCCAGACAGTGGTGCTGAAGCAGTCCCTCAGAGCCTCCTCGCTCTCAGCAGACCACATCCTCACCTCACGGGACACCACAGGCTGCCTGCGCACGATGGGTTCATACACAGGCCTCAGATGTACAAGGTTGTGGTCCGAGCTGCCCAGGGGAGGGAGGGGGGAAGAAGAATAAGCCTCCTTGGTTTTGGCAAAAAACAAGTCCAATGTTCTATTGTATCTGGTGGGGCAGGTAACATACTGGGTGTATGTTGGTAGAACAGAAGAGGGAGAAGCATGGTTAAAGTCACCTGAGACGAGGAAGAAAGCCTGTGGGTGCTGTGTTTGCAGCCTACAAGTGCAGGAGAGCAGTGCTTCACAAGCATATTCAGCATTGGCAGACGGGGCCACATAGACTGCGATCAAAATCACATGTGAGAACTCCCGGGGCAGATAATATGGCCTCATGCCAATAGCCAATAGTTCAATATTATTGTTACATAGCTGCTGCTTCACTGTGCAGTGTTCGGGTTTGCACCAGCTCGTGTTCACATACACCGCCAGACCTCCTCCTCTTTTCTTCCCGCATTCTCTCGTTCTGTCGCCCGCAGCAGATGAAAATTGTCCAAACCTACAATAGAGTCTGGCATTTCTGCTGTTAACCAGGTCTCTGTGAAAATCAAGACGCTGCTGTCCCTATAAATCCTCTGGGACCGCATGAGGCTCGCTATTTTCGTCATTTTATTTTGAAGGGACCTCACGTTACCCATGACTACGGCGGGAACCGGTTTTCTGTTTCCTCCTCTCTTCTCTCGGATTTTACGTCCAGCCCATCTGCTTCTCTGTGTTTTCCTTAGGATGTTCGCCGGGATAACGTGACGATCTCCGGGTAAGACGACTGTTCTCCGCAGTTTCATGAGTTCTTCCTTTGTGTAAACGCGGTACGGCGCCGGCCGGGGGGCCGCGGGGGGGCCAGGGGGGCTCGGAGCCGAGGCACATTGCGACAAAAACACCCAATCCAGCCGAATAAAGTCAAAACAAGTTGAATTAAAGCGATTCCAGTGCGTGTCCCGATCGTTCGTGAAGTTCCTCTTTTATATAAACGTGTATATAAACGTGTACCGGCGGCACTCCGTACGTCAGCGGCGACCGGAGGGCGTGGGGGGGCTGGGGGCTAGCTCAGAGCTAGCTCACATCACGACAACACTACGAAAAACACTCAAATCCAGCCGAAAAAAGTCAAAAACAGTTGAATTAAAAACGATTCCAGCGCGTGTCCCTATTGTACAGTAAAATAGAAAAAAATATTTACAAAATATTGCAGATAAAGCACAATAAGTGTGAGAAAAAAGAGGAGCCTTTACAGCGGGCTACTAGCTGTACCAGCGCCTTATGACGTAGTAGATGCTGCAGTCCTGAGTCAGGACAGGTCCATTTCTAATCTGACATTTTGGGGCAAAGTCCTTGAAAAGGTCGTTTACAACAGTCACAGATTTCCTCTTAATAAACGACTCATTTGATGTTTTTAAGTCAGGTTTTAGACCTCATCACACTGAGACTGCTGTTGTCATGGTGACTGAGACTGCTGTTGTCATGGTGACTGAGACTGCTGTTGTCATGGTGACTGAGACTGCTGTTGTCATGGTGACAAATGACATCCTCCTGAACACTGACACGGGCAGAGCCTCAGTCTTAATTCTGTTAGATCTGATGCTGCTTTTGACACTGTCCATCATGTGACCCTCTAACAGAGACTAGAGGACTGGATGGGCATCACTGGCCCCGCCCTAAACTGGTTACGGTCCTATCTGGAAAACAGGAAGTACTTTGTGTCTCAGACCACATGACCCTGACCTGTGGAGTGCCCCAAGGGTCAGTCCTGGGTCCCCTTCTGTTCAACCTCTACATGCTGCCGTTAGGTCACATGACACGCAGTGAAAATGTGTCCTATCACAATGATGCAAACGAGTCAGATCTTTGTTTCACTGTCGGCAGGTGAATATGGACCAGTGGATTCACTCTGTCACTGCATCCAACAGATCAGTGTGTGGACCGGCCTCCTGCTGGTGCCAGAGGGCCTCCTGCTGGTGCAACAGATCAGTGTGTGGAGCAAAACAACTTTCTCCAGCTGAACTCAGACAAGACTCAAATCATCGTCTTTGTCACAGAAACAAAGAGAAAGTGTTAGCGTCACCTCCAGAGTCTCGCTCTAAAACCTACAAACCAAGTTATAAATCTGGGGGTAATAATGGACTCAGACTTGAAAAATATAGTGTCTAAACCAAATTTGGAGAGACTTATCCATGCGTTTGTGATATAACTAAATATTTTACCCAGAGAGAGAAGAAAGACAACTTTACAAGAAATAGGAAGATTTAGACCATCCATATCTTTAACCCTGGTGGAATACGGGGGAGAAACGACAAAGAGGACCAGGCTTCCAGTTTACTCACTGGACAGTCCACCACTCTGAGCACTCTGCCCGTCTCCTCCGTCCAACCTCCCTTTTATTAAGGACCCTACCCTAGTTACACATTAACCAGCTGCCCCTAAGTGGAAAAGGTCACTGGTACAGGTCACATACAGAACAGCTGGCCCACACTTTTAATACATCTCAGCACTTTACACTGTTGACATAGATGGTTGGTAGTGAAGCTAACAAGTTAGTTAGTCCTGTCGTTGCGAAGCGAGTGAGGTATTTCATGTGTTTTCGTCTTTCATAAGAAACTGCTCCGTCTGCAAACAGCTCACACACTTAGAATCACTTCTTAGACTTTTAAGCAAACTAAATGTTCAAGCATAATATACATTACATGTTAAGCAAAATACATGATACATTAGTAAGATAAAATATATAAATCCATGTGTTTGTCTCCAGTAGATTAGACTGTAACGGCCTGCTCACTGGTCTCTCCAAACGAGCTGTAAAACAGCTGCAGTTCATCCAGAACGCTGCTGCTCGGGTCCTGACTAGAACCAGGAAGTACCATCACATTAGTCCTGACTAGAACCAGGAAGTACCATCACATTAGTCCTGACTAGAACCAGGAAGTACCATCACATTAGTCCTGACTAGAACCAGGAAGTACCATCACATTAGTCCTGTTCTCAGGTCTCTGCACTGCCCCCTGTGGCTCAGAGAAGAGACTTTAAAGCAGCTCTGCTTGTGTACAAGTCTCTCCATGGCCTAGCACCAAAGTACATCTTGGATATGTTAGTGTCATATGAACCATCTCAGACTCTGAGGACCTCAGGGGCCGGCCTCCTGCTGGTGCCAGAGTCAGGACTAAACATGGAGCGGCCTCCTGCTGGTGCCAGAGTCAGGACTAAACATGGAGCGGCCTCCTGCTGGTGCCAGAGTCAGGACTAAACATGGAGCGGCCTCCTGCTGGTGCCAGAGTCAGGACTAAACATGGAGCGGCCTCCTGCTGGTGCCAGAGTCAGGACTAAACATGGAGCGGCCTCCTGCTGGTGCCAGAGTCAGGACTAAACATGGAGCGGCCTCCTGCTGGTGCCAGAGTCAGGACTAAACATGGAGCGGCCTCCTGCTGGTGCCAGAGTCAGGACTAAACATGGAGCGGCCTCCTGCTGGTGCCAGAGTCAGGACTAAACATGGACCGGCCTCCTGCTGGTGCCAGAGTCAGGACTAAACATGGAGCGGCCTCCTGCTGGTGCCAGAGTCAGGACTAAACATGGACCGGCCTCCTGCTGGTGCCAGAGTCAGGACTAAACATGGACCGGCCTCCTGCTGGTGCCAGAGTCAGGACTAAACATGGAGCGGCCTCCTGCTGGTGCCAGAGTCAGGACTAAACATGGACCGGCCTCCTGCTGGTGCCAGAGTCAGGACTAAACATGGAGCGGCCTCCTGCTGGTGCCAGAGTCAGGACTAAACATGGACCGGCCTCCTGCTGGTGCCAGAGTCAGGACTAAACATGGACCGGCCTCCTGCTGGTGCCAGAGTCAGGACTAAACATGGACCGGCCTCCTGCTGGTGCCAGAGTCAGGACTAAACATGGACCGGCCTCCTGCTGGTGCCAGAGTCAGGACTAAACATGGACCGGACAAAGTTGTGCCTAATTTTTCCACAGTTAGCTTTTGTCTTTGCTGTTATGGTAAAGATGATGAATTTACCTGGTGCTAGTGGATCGAGATGGTCCAGTTAGCCCAGTGGCCAATAAAAGGTGCCTGGTTGCAGTTACTTGGTGGTTGGTGCTGTGTGAACATGCTAAAGAAGTCTGTATTTTAAATCTCTTTTTTGTAAATAGTCGATGTAATAAAATGCACTTGGGTCTGCACCATCTGAACTCAGCTCTGCTCTGTCCTCGTCGCAGCCGCACAGGTTGCTATCGAGGCGTTACAGTGCTTTACAAATAAACTTGCCATATTCATACTCATATTTTGGCATATTATCGCTTCTTGTTTAGAGTGCCACGCCCTGCGCTGTCATCAATTGCCCCGACTGCAAGATGTGATGAAATGAGCTCCGCTGCACCTCCGAGGGGGAAAATACATCCCGAAATGTTGAAAGAATTCTTTGGCTTGGAGAAATAGAACTTTTATAGGTATTTACAATGAATTAATTATTATAATCAAGGAAGTAAATAAAGTAATGACCATTATAACCCTCTGTCTGAGATATTTATCAAGGCTCATAGATCAGAACGTTCAAGAAGAATAATATCTAAATTGTATAAGTGCATTGCTAATCTGGACAAATTACTAAATATATTAAAAAGAATTGAGAAAGAGAAGCTAAACTAAGCTCTTGTTTTGACAGATGAGGAGTGGGAAAATGTGTGTACATGTAGTGGAGAACCACAAAGACACATGTCTGGAGGAGATTTAGCTAGAAAAGTGTGTCATGTGTTTTCATACTGTTGTGGAAACTATTCTGTAACAATGACAGCAAAATGAGGCAAACTAGAACCCTTTCCCTCCCTGGTCTGACCCAGAAGGAGGATTGAGTTCAACTTATCACGGCACGTATGCACAAAACCAGTCCAAACATATTACAAAAACACACTCAATGTTCTAGTGAGCGCATGCACACTTTTTAAAAAGGGACTAACAGTCGTTTGAGTTCTCAACTCGGCGAAAAATCCTCTATTATTGAGTGTCTGCGTGATGTCACGCAGACACTATATGTTCTTGTATTTCACGTATTTTTATTATTTTATTTTCCATGTTTTTCCATTTAGCCAGTATCAACTCCTTTACGCTTCAACCGATTTCAGCATGTTATGCCTCATTACGATCGCTTTCACAGTAGTACGTGAAGGCTCCTCCCAATGGGCTGGACTTACCACAGAATAGTATAAATATCGGAGTTCTCAACCTAAATTCTTTTATTGACAATGACTCTTGGATGAGAGTCGAAACGCCTATTTTTTTCTAACTGAGTCCAGATGAAACAACTGAAGCTTTTTCTACAGTAGTACGTGTGCTATTACTTTTGACATTTGAACAACTTGTACTTTTTACAGAATTTTGAAAAGTATTAGTGCTTTTTCCCCATTTAAATGAATTTGGGCATTATGAGTGTCAGCGGAATTCTTTAGACTTTATTCTTTAGGATTTATTCTTTAGAATTTTGTGACGGAGCCAGTCGATCGAGAGAGAGAGAGTGAGAGAGAGGGGAGAGGGAGAGACGCAGACACTCCAGCAATGGCTTAGGCATTGCAGATTTTCTAGTTTCTTTATGATGCTCTGCAAACTGTTTTTGACATTTCCATTTCACTTGATTTATATAACTACTTACTTGGGCCTCGAGACTCCTGCCATGGACACAATAAATAGATACCTAAATAGATAATGTGCTTTTGGCGGCAAGAAAACCGGCCATCCAGAGAAACTCCCCTGACAAGGACTCACACAATAACATTAGACAAATGGACAAAATGACATTCAAACATTTTGGAAAAGGACAACTTTGACTCCGACTTTGGATTCAGTGGGACTTTTTTATACTGGTTTAAATATGTAGATGTCAAATGACAAAATTAAATAAATCCACTAATGTCCATGACCCTCATTTTGTTGATTTGCTGGGCCTGAGCTCTGGACCTCACTGAGGGGAATGTGTTGGTGTCTGTTGCTCAGGTAAAGGAATATGAGGAGGAGATTAACTCTCTAAAAGGCCGTCTGATGATGTCACACAAGAAGCTGGAGGAGTACGAGCGACGACTGATGAGTCAGGAGCAGACGACCAACAAGATCCTGCTGCAGTACCAGAACCGGCTGGAGGACAGCGAGAGGAGACTCAGGCAGCAGCAGGTGGAGAAGGACTCCCAGATCCAGGGCATCATCAGCAGGTAACACCCAGCTCCATCACCATGGTGTTAAGATAAGAAAATCCTTTATTGTCCCTTTAAACATGTCATCACTTGAATGTTGTAACAATACCATCATTTTCTATTATATTTTGTAATAGGGCTATATAGAGCAACCATGCTAAATATGAGGGACATGAATAACTGTAAAAGCAAATATGTGTGAAAATGGTGGCCCTGGTGACAGTGGGAGCAGAGAACCATGTGATGATGTCACAGTACAACCCTAAAGCCTGTGGTTGTCCAGGCAGGGCATCTGTGACAGCCAGTGCCACTTCTGATCCACTCCAGGACCCAAGACCAGCAGTGAAGAGGCACCGCACCTGCACCCGCACCCGCACCCACACCTGCACCTGCACCTGCACCTTCACCTGCACCTGCATCTGCTCCTGCACCTTCACCTGCACCTTCACCCGCACCCGCACCTGCACCTTCACCTGCACCTTCACCCGCACCCGCACCTGCACCTTCACCTGCACCTGCACCTTCACCTGCACCTGCACCTTCACCCGCACCCGCACCCGCACCTGCACCTTCACCCGCACCCGCACCTTCACCCGCACCTGCACCTGCACCTTCACCTGCACCTGCACCTGCACCTGCTCCTGCACCTTCACCCGCACCTGCACCTTCACCTGCACCTGCACCTGCACCTTCACCTGCACCTGCACCTGCACCTGCACTTCTGCCACAGCCGCCATTTTACTCACGCTTTTTTTAGAGACAGTGACAATTGTTTTACAGCGTGGAGCCGTCCACACTCCGATGGACCCAGAAGACAAGGAGCACCACCTGTGCTGAACCACAGGAGAACCACTGAGTACTACATGAGCCTCCCACAGAAGACACTAAGGACAGACGTCTACATGAGCCTCCCACAGAAGACACTAAGGACAAACGTTTAGATGAGCCTCCCACAGAAGACACTGAGGACAAACGTCTACATGAGCCTCCCACAGAAGACACTAAGGACAGACGTCTACATGAGCCTCCCACAGAAGACACTAAGGACAGACGTCTACATGAGCCTCCCACAGAAGACACTAAGGACAAACGTTTACATGAGCCTCCCACAGAAGACACTAAGGACAGACGTCAAGATGAGCCTCCCACAGAAGACACTAAGGACAGACGTCTACATGAGCCTCCCACAGAAGACACTAAGGACAGACGTCTACATGAGCCTCCCACAGAAGACACTAAGGACAGACGTCTACATGAGCCTCCCACAGAAGACACTAAGGACAGACGTCTACATGAGCCTCCCAGAGAAGACACTAAGGACAAACGTTTACATGAGCCTCCCACAGAAGACACTAAGGACAGACGTCTACATGAGCCTCCCACAGAAGACACTAAGGACAAACGTTTAGATGAGCCTCCCACAGAAGACACTGAGGACAAACGTCTACATGAGCCTCCCACAGAAGACACTAAGGACAGACGTCTACATGAGCCTCCCACAGAAGACACTAAGGACAGACGTCTACATGAGCCTCCCACAGAAGACACTAAGGACAAACGTTTACATGAGCCTCCCACAGAAGACACTAAGGACAGACGTCAAGATGAGCCTCCCACAGAAGACACTAAGGACAGACGTCTACATGAGCCTCCCACAGAAGACACTAAGGACAGACGTCTACATGAGCCTCCCACAGAAGACACTAAGGACAGACGTCTACATGAGCCTCCCACAGAAGACACTAAGGACAGACGTCTACATGAGCCTCCCAGAGAAGACACTAAGGACAAACGTTTACATGAGCCTCCCACAGAAGACACTAAGGACAGACGTCAAGATGAGCCTCCCACAGAAGACACTAAGGACAGACGTCAAGATGAGCCTCCCACAGAAGACACTAAGGACAAACGTCTACATGAGCCTCCCACAGAAGACACTGAGGACAGACGTCTACATGAGCCTCCCACAGAAGACACTAAGGACAGACGTCTACATGAGCCTCCCACAGAAGACACTAAGGACAGACGTCTACATGAGCCTCCCACAGAAGACACTAAGGACAAACGTTTAGATGAGCCTCCCACAGAAGACACTGAGGACAAACGTCTACATGAGCCTCCCACAGAAGACACTAAGGACAGACGTCTACATGAGCCTCCCACAGAAGACACTAAGGACAGACGTCTACATGAGCCTCCCACAGAAGACACTAAGGACAGACGTCAAGATGAGCCTCCCACAGAAGACACTAAGGACAGACGTCTACATGAGCCTCCCACAGAAGACACTAAGGACAGACGTCTACATGAGCCTCCCACAGAAGACACTAAGGACAGACGTCTACATGAGCCTCCCACAGAAGACACTAAGGACAGACGTCTACATGAGCCTCCCAGAGAAGACACTAAGGACAGACGTCAAGATGAGCCTCCCACAGAAGACACTAAGGACAGACGTCAAGATGAGCCTCCCACAGAAGACACTAAGGACAAACGTCTACATGAGCCTCCCACAGAAGACACTGAGGACAGACGTCTACATGAGCCTCCCACAGAAGACACTAAGGACAGACGTCTACATGAGCCTCCCACAGAAGACACTAAGGACAAACGTTTACATGAGCCTCCCACAGAAGACACTAAGGACAGACGTCAAGATGAGCCTCCCACAGAAGACACTAAGGACAGACGTCAAGATGAGCCTCCCACAGAAGACACTAAGGACAAACGTCTACATGAGCCTCCCACAGAAGACACTGAGGACAAACGTCTACATGAGCCTCCCACAGAAGACACTAAGGACAGACGTCTACATGAGCCTCCCACAGAAGACACTAAGGACAGACGTCTACATGAGCCTCCCAGAGAAGACACTAAGGACAAACGTTTACATGAGCCTCCCACAGAAGACACTAAGGACAGACGTCAAGATGAGCCTCCCACAGAAGACACTAAGGACAGACGTCAAGATGAGCCTCCCACAGAAGACACTAAGGACAAACGTCTACATGAGCCTCCCACAGAAGACACTGAGGACAGACGTCTACATGAGCCTCCCACAGAAGACACTAAGGACAGACGTCTACATGAGCCTCCCACAGAAGACACTAAGGACAAACGTTTACATGAGCCTCCCACAGAAGACACTAAGGACAGACGTCAAGATGAGCCTCCCACAGAAGACACTAAGGACAGACGTCTACATGAGCCTCCCACAGAAGACACTAATGACAGACGTCTACATGAGCCTCCCACAGAAGACACTGAGGACAAACGTTTACATGAGCCTCCCACAGAAGACACTAAGGACAGACGTCAAGATGAGCCTCCCACAGAAGACACTAAGGACAGACGTCAAGATGAGCCTCCCACAGAAGACACTGAGGACAAACGTCTACATGAGCCTCCCACAGAAGACACTGAGGACAGACGTCTACATGAGCCTCCCACAGAAGACACTGAGGACAGACGTCTACATGAGCCTCCCACAGAAGACACTGAGGACAAACGTCTACATGAGCCTCCCACAGAAGACACTGAGGACAAACGTCTACATGAGCTTCCCACAGAAGACACTGAGGACAGACGTCTACATGAGCCTCCCACAGAAGACACTGAGGACAGACGTCTACATGAGCCTCCCACAGAAGACACTAAGGACAAACGTCTACATGAGCCTCCCACAGAAGACACTGAGGACAAACGTCTACATGAGCCTCCCACAGAAGACACTGAGGACAAACGTCTACATGAGCCTCCCACAGAAGACACTGAGGACAAACGTCTACATGAGCCTCCCACAGAAGACACTAAGGACAAACGTCTACATGAGCCTCCCACAGAAGACACTAAGGACAAACGTCTACATGAGCCTCCCACAGAAGACACTGAGGACAAACGTCTACATGAGCCTCCCACAGAAGACACTGAGGACAAACGTCTACATGAGCCTCCCACAGAAGACACTGAGGACAAACGTCTACATGAGCCTCCCACAGAAGACACTGAGGACAAACGTCTACATGAGCCTCCCACAGAAGACACTGAGGACAAACGTCTACATGAGCCTCCCACAGAAGACACTGAGGACAAACGTCTACATGAGCCTCCCACAGAAGACACTGAGGACAAACGTCTACATGAGCCTCCCAGAGAAGACACTGAGGACAGACTTATCCTCATGGACTCATGGTTTACCCTGTGTCTTTACTGACTCTCTGACTCTTCATGGAGGACACCCATTTGGTGCTCAAGTCTATTCTATTTCCCACTTCTATATTTTTTTCCAAAGCCATTCTGCATTTGTGAGATTATTTAATTATGATACACATCTGGAGCAGCAGTTCTCTGACAACTATCCGGCCCCTCAGACATGTTTCACACCTCCTGGAGTCATGCCATGTCCCAGCCTGCTTCAAGTCGTCCATCATTGTCCCTGTCCTCAAGAACCCTGGTCCTCCCCCACCTCAAGTCCTTCACCTCCCTCTGCTGGACCCCCTGTCTGTGGATGACACCATCAACCTGGCTCTCCACTTCACCTGCAGCACCTGGACTCCCCGGGAACCTACACCAGGATCAGCACCACCTCCTGCTCTGCTCCAGGACAAGCTCTCCCTGCTCAATGTGCCTGACTCCACCTGCAGGGGGAGCACCGACTTCCTGACGGATCAGGCTGGGGAAGAATGTCTCAGACACTGGGACTATCAGCACAGGAGCTCCACAGGGCTGTGTACTTTCTCCTCTGCTCTTCTCCCTGTGACAAACTGCTACACCTCCAGCCACGACTCTAAAACTGATCAAGTTTGCGGTAGACACCACCCTCATCGCCATGACGACACCACCCTCATCGGGCTCATCTCAGACGGGGATGAGTCTGTCTACAGGAGGGAGGATCTGCAGCCAGGGACAAACAGAGACTACAGCGCCCTCTGCTGAGAAGGTGACCGGCTGCAGACTTCCATCTTCAGGACCTGTACGTCTGCAGGACTCTGGAACAAGCAGGTCGGATCACAGCCGGCCCTTCTCACCCTGGCCACTCCCCTCAGGCAGGAGGCCACTCCCCTCAGGCAGGAGCCACTCCCCTCAGGCAGGAGGCCACTCCCCTCAGGCAGGAGGCCACTCCCCTCAGGCAGGAGCCACTCCCCTCAGGCAGGAGGCCATGCCCCTCAGGCAGGAGCCACTCCCCTCAGGCAGGAGGCCACTCCCCTCAGGCAGGAGGCCACTCCCCTCAGGCAGGGGCCACTCCCCTCAGGCGGGAGGCCACTCCCCTCAGGCAGGAGGCCACTCCCCTCAGGCAGGAGCCACTCCCCTCAGGCGGGAGGCCACTCCCCTCAGGCAAGAGGCCACTCCCTCAGGCAGGAGCCACTCCCCTCAGGCAGGAGCCACTCCCCTCAGGCAGGAGGCCACTCCCCTCAGGCAGGAGGCCACTCCCCTCAGGCAGGAGGCTACGGTCCATTTGGACCAGAACCTGCCGCCACAAGAACTGTTTCTTTCCCTCTGCTGGACTCATGAACACTTAACTCCTGCCACTTTAACAGTTATTTAAACAAGAAACTATTCCTTGCTCTGCTCATTTTTTGAACTATTATGATTAACAATAAATTGTGTTTATATTCAAGTCTATTTCTTATTTATTTGTAAATTCAAAATTGTATGCATGCCCTTTTTGATATATTTTGATACTATTAATATTCCATCCATCCATCTTCTGCCGCTTTATCCGGGGCCGGGTCGCGGGGGCAGCAGTCTGAGCAGGGACTCCCAGACTTCCTTCTCCCCAGACACTTCCTCTAACTCCTCCGGGGGGATCCCGAGGCGTTCCCAGGCCAGCGAGAGACATAGTCTCTCCAGCGAGTCCTGGGTCTTCCCCGGGGCCTCTTCCCGGTGGGACATGCCTGAAACACCTCCCGAGGGAAGCGCCCAGGAGGCATCCGGAACAGATGCCCGAGCCACCTCAGCTGGCTCCTCTCGACGTGGAGGAGCAGCGGCTCTACTCCGAGCTCCCCCCGTGTGGCCGAACTCCTCACCCTATCTCTAAGGGAGCGCCCAGCCACACGGCGGAGGAAACTCATTTCGACCGCTTGTATCCGCGATCTTGTTCTTTCGGTCACTACCCAAAGCTCATGACCATAGGTGAGGTCAGAACGTAGACCGACCGGTAACTCGAGAGCTTTGTCTTTGGACTCAGCTCCTTCTTCACCACAACAGTCGATGCAGCGACTGCATCACTGCAGCTGCTGCACCGATCCGCCTGTCAATCTCACGCTCCATCCTTCACTCACTCATGAACAAGACCCCGAGATATTTGAACTCCTCCACTATTAATATTACTTGTTGCATATTGCAATTATGTTCACATACAATAGCAATAAACCCATTTCTGATTCTGATGCAGAGTAAGGTCTGAGCTGCACAGGAAAGCAAAGAAACAATTAACTCAACTCCTTTTGACATACTTATTCCATTTCAGCTAGTTTGAATCATAATCTATGTTGCAATAAGGCTCTTTGCACAGCACTGCACCGTTAGTTCTGGTTGACTCGCATGTTGAGAAATCCCCTTTGGAGAGATGAGTGAACATGGTCCGACTCCCGATGCAACCTCTTCATGTGAGGATATCCATCCAGCATCTTCTTCCACTTATCCGGGCCCGGGTCGCAGGAGCAGCAGTTTAAGTAGAGACTCCCAGACTTCCTGCTCCCCAGACACTTCCTCCAACTCTTCTGGGGGGATCCAGAGGCGTTCCCAGGGCAGCAGAGAGACCTAGTCCCTCGAGAGTGTCCAGGGCCTCTTCCCGGTGGCACATGCCTGAAACACCTCCCCAGGGAGGTGCCCAGGAGGCATCCGGAACAGATGCCCGAGCCACCTCAGCTGGCTCCTCACGGATATATCTGTGTTTATTAGGTCCAGAGCGTTGTCTGGTCAGAGGGTCCAGTCCAGTCATTCTTATGGTTGGATTTGATTGTAACATTATTGCCTTTTATAATTTTCCTTTAAGGCAGACGGATATATATGTCAAATAAATAGCTCCAGAATACAGTCACTGTAGCTCCACTTAGGACCTGTTTGTCTCAACTCTCAAGAATGACCCAAATACAGAATGTGACTATTGTACTTTTAAGGGAGATTTTCTTATTACATTGAACCTAAAATATAAATGTCTATTGTTGACCTCTCGTGTGGGTTTAATAGGAGAATAAGCTTGGATTTGGACTAATAACTTCCGTTGTATTGTCTGGATGTGTTATCCACACGAGGGAAGGTCTTTAGACCCCATGTGACAGGTTGCAAGAGCCCACGCCTTCAAGGTGAATTATATGTAAATATTATATGTATGTATATGCCTGGTACAGGTACGCCTCCTGCTCGTCTCCATGGAGATCTTAATGTTTGCCTAGAATGTTGCACAATGAGTCAAGTCTGTGGAGAGGCGAGCCCACTTACAATTACAAGACACAAAGACACCTGCAATTGAATAAATGCAGTTTAACGTTTAATGGAACATGCATGTGCGGCTTCAAAACTATTTTTCCTTTTTACTATTTATTTTTCAAACATAAAAAAACAACAAAAATACATTTTCATGAGGGGGGGCGGCTCATCCAGACCTGAAGATAGCACCTCCACCTACCTGACCGCTACACCAGCTGACCGCTACTCCAGCTGACCACTACACCACCTGACCGCTACACCAGCTGACCGCTACACCACCTGACCGCTACACCAGCTGACCACTACACCACCTGACCGCTACACCAGCTGACCGCTACACCACCTGACCGCTACACCAGCTGACCACAACACCAGCTGACCACAACACCAGCTGACCACAACACCAGCTGACCACAACACCCGCTGACCACAACACCAGCTGACCACAACACCCGCTGACCACTACACCTGGCACCGTTATAGGAGAGCTTTTCACAGACTGGACTGATAATGCTCCTGTTTTTGTCTCTCTGACCCAAACCCGCTCTGCTCCCTAGACTCATGGTTGTGGAGGATGAGATCAGAGGTGGAGGCGTCGTTGAACCAAAAAGTCGGATGTTCCCGGAGCAGGTGTGTATGAGTGCCTGGGTCTCTGCAGGTGTGTATGTGCACCTGGGTCTCTGCAGGTGTGTATGAGTGCCTGGGTCTCTGCAGGTGTGTATGAGTGCCTGGGTCTCTGCAGGTGTGTATGTGCACCTGGGTCTCTGCAGGTGTGTATGAGTGTCTGGGTCTCTGCAGGTGTGTATGAGTGCCTGGGTCTCTGCAGGTGTGTATGTGCACCTGGGTCTCTGCAGGTGTGTATGAGTGCCTGGGTCTCTGCAGGTGTGTATGAGTGCCTGGGTCTCTGCAGGTGTGTATAAGTGCCTGGGTCTCTGCAGGTGTGTATGAGTGCCTGGGTCTCTGCAGGTGTGTATGAGTGCCTGGTTCTCTGCAGGTGTGTATGTGCACCTGGGTCTCTGCAGGTGTGTATGTGCACCTGGGTCTCTGCAGGTGTGTATGAGTGCCTGGGTCTCTGCAGGTGTGTATGTGTGCCTGGGTCTCTGCAGGTGTGTATGTGCACCTGGGTCTCTGCAGGTGTGTATGTGTGCCTGGGTCTCTGCAGGTGTGTATGTGTGCCTGGGTCTCTGCAGGTGTGTATGTGTGCCTGGGTCTCTGCAGGTGTGTATGTGCGCCTGGGTCTCTGCAGGTGTGTATGTGTGCCTGGGTCTCTGCAGGTGTGTATATGTGCCTGGGTCTCTGCAGGTGTGTATGTGCGCCTGGGTCTCTGCAGGTGTGTATGTGTGCCTGGGTCTCTGCAGGTGTGTATGTGGTGTGAGTGGGGCCATGAGGGCCCTATGAGGGTCCTGCTGCAGCATGTGTGGGACCTGGTCTCAGAGTCTCTGCTGTGCGCTCTGGTGCTGTGGTGTGTTCAGGTGCCATCCAAAAATGCTTCACTCCAAACTCACACTTTGCTTTGTATCTGAGTCTGCGCCTGTCACATGCGCCTGTCGCATGAGCCTGTCGCATGAGCCTGTCTGTCTGTGAGTGCGTTTGGATCTCCTTTAACACGGGAAAGAATCCCTGACTCGATACTTGATCGCTTTAAGTGGAATTGCTTAAATTACGCAGAATAGTGAGACTAAGAATCAATGAAGCCTGTTATGTAATAATACATGATATGAATCATCATATCAACAATGTCTGGACAATGTCTTTTTTTTTTTATCAAGTTCTCGTTAAAGCTCCATCATATTATTAACGACTTTCAGATGTAAGTCAAATTTGTTATTGGATCAGGTATCTTAAATAGTGATAAGTTCTGGGACATGCGTCCTCTCATGTGCATGACACTGTCCTCTGCATGTGTCCAGGACAGGACAGGGCTGCTCCTCGTCTTGTCTTTGTGTGCTCAACATTGTCATTTTCTGAACTGGTTCCTCCACCACTCTTCAGCCCAAAATTAAGTTGTAAAACGTATCATACAAAACGTTCATAATAATACGCTTACAGAAATCCTCCAGGGGCCAAAGAGAGAACAAAGATCCTTTTATGGAGCTACATCCTGGCCCCAATCTAAAACAATAAGGTCAACTTGTTTGGCAGGATTATTGAGAATGATCTGCCCAGACGCTTCATGACCTGTTCATCTGCAAATGATGCGTCACATGTGGCCACGACTGTAGTTTGAATGTTCTGACTGACATCCTGGTGTTAGTGTTGCAGAGTCTCTCCCTCCTGGTGTTAGTGTTGCAGAGTCTCTCCCTCCTGGTGTTAGTGTTGCAGAGTCTCTCCCTCCTGGTGTTAGTGTTGCAGAGTCTCTCCCTCCTGGTGTTAGTGTTGCAGAGTCTCTCCCTCCTGGTGTTAGTGTGGCAGAGTCTCTCCCTCCTGGTGTTAGTGTTGCAGAGTCTCTCCCTCCTGGTGTTAGTGTTGCAGAGTCTCTCCCTCCTGGTGTTAGTGTTGCAGAGTCTCTCCCTCCTGGTGTTAGTGTTGCAGAGTCTCTCCCTCCTGGTGTTAGTGTTGCAGAGTCTCTTCCTCCTGGTGTTAGTGTTGCAGAGTCTCTCCCTCCTGGTGTTAGTGTTGCAGAGTCTCTCCCTCCTGGTGTAAGTGTTGCAGAGTCTCTCCCTCCTGGTGTTAGTGTTGCAGAGTCTCTCCCTCCTGGTGTTAGTGTTGCAGAGTCTCTCCCTCCTGGTGTTAGTGTTGCAGAGTCTCTCCCTCCTGGTGTTAATGTTGCAGAGTTTCTCCCTCCTGGTGTTAGTGTTGCAGAGTCTCTCCCTCCTGGTGTTAGTGTTGCAGAGTCTCTCCCTCCTGGTGTAAGTGTTGCAGAGTCTCTCCCTCCTGGTGTTAGTGTTGCAGAGTCTCTCCCTCCTGGTGTTAGTGTTGCAGAGTCTCTCAGGTGTTAATGTTGCAGAGTCTCTCCCTCCTGGTGTTAGTGTTGCAGAGTCTCTCCCTCCTGGTGTTAATGTTGCAGAGTCTCTCCCTCCTGGTGTTAGTGTTGCAGAGTCTCTCCCTCCTGGTGTTAGTGTTGCAGAGTCTCTCCCTCCTGGTGTTAGTGTTGCAGAGTCTCTCCCTCCTGGTGTTAGTGTTGCAGAGTCTCTCCCACCTGGTGTTAGTGTTGCAGAGGCTCTCCCTCCTGGTGTTAGTGTTGCAGAGTCTCTCCCTCCTGGTGTAAGTGTTGCAGAGTCTCTCCCTCCTGGTGTTAGTGTTGCAGAGTCTCTCCCTCCTGGTGTTAGTGTTGCAGAGTCTCTCCCTCCTGGTGTTAGTGTTGCAGAGTCTCTCCCTCCTGGTGTTAGTGTTGCAGAGTCTCTCCCTCCTGGTGTAAGTGTTGCAGAGTCTCTCCCTCCTGGTGTTAGTGTTGCAGAGTCTCCCCCTCCTGGTGTTAGTGTTGCAGAGTCTCTCCCTCCTGGTGTTAGTGTTGCAGAGTCTCTCCCTCCTGGTGTTAATGTTGCAGAGTCTCTCCCTCCTGGTGTTAGTGTTGCAGAGTCTCTCCCTCCTGGTGTTAGTGTTGCAGAGTCTCTCCCTCCTGGTGTAAGTGTTGCAGAGTCTCTCCCTCCTGGTGTTAGTGTTGCAGAGTCTCTCCCTCCTGGTGTTAGTGTTGCAGAGTCTCTCCCTCCTGGTGTTAGTGTTGCAGAGTCTCTCCCTCCTGGTGTTAGTGTTGCAGAGTCTCTCAGGTGTTAATGTTGCAGAGTCTCTCCCTCCTGGTGTTAGTGTTGCAGAGTCTCTCCCTCCTGGTGTTAGTGTTGCAGAGTCTCTCCCTCCTGGTGTTAGTGTTGCAGAGTCTCTCCCTCCTGGTGTTAGTGTGGCAGAGTCTCTCCCTCCTGGTGTTAGTGTTGCAGAGTCTCTCCCTCCTGGTGTTAGTGTTGCAGAGTCTCTCCCTCCTGGTGTTAGTGTTGCAGAGTCTCTCCCTCCTGGTGTTAGTGTTGCAGAGTCTCTCCCTCCTGGTGTTAGTGTTGCAGAGTCTCTTCCTCCTGGTGTTAGTGTTGCAGAGTCTCTCCCTCCTGGTGTTAGTGTTGCAGAGTCTCTCCCTCCTGGTGTAAGTGTTGCAGAGTCTCTCCCTCCTGGTGTTAGTGTTGCAGAGTCTCTCCCTCCTGGTGTTAGTGTTGCAGAGTCTCTCCCTCCTGGTGTTAGTGTTGCAGAGTCTCTCCCTCCTGGTGTTAATGTTGCAGAGTTTCTCCCTCCTGGTGTTAGTGTTGCAGAGTCTCTCCCTCCTGGTGTTAGTGTTGCAGAGTCTCTCCCTCCTGGTGTAAGTGTTGCAGAGTCTCTCCCTCCTGGTGTTAGTGTTGCAGAGTCTCTCCCTCCTGGTGTTAGTGTTGCAGAGTCTCTCAGGTGTTAATGTTGCAGAGTCTCTCCCTCCTGGTGTTAGTGTTGCAGAGTCTCTCCCTCCTGGTGTTAATGTTGCAGAGTCTCTCCCTCCTGGTGTTAGTGTTGCAGAGTCTCTCCCTCCTGGTGTTAGTGTTGCAGAGTCTCTCCCTCCTGGTGTTAGTGTTGCAGAGTCTCTCCCTCCTGGTGTTAGTGTTGCAGAGTCTCTCCCACCTGGTGTTAGTGTTGCAGAGGCTCTCCCTCCTGGTGTTAGTGTTGCAGAGTCTCTCCCTCCTGGTGTAAGTGTTGCAGAGTCTCTCCCTCCTGGTGTTAGTGTTGCAGAGTCTCTCCCTCCTGGTGTTAGTGTTGCAGAGTCTCTCCCTCCTGGTGTTAGTGTTGCAGAGTCTCTCCCTCCTGGTGTTAGTGTTGCAGAGTCTCTCCCTCCTGGTGTAAGTGTTGCAGAGTCTCTCCCTCCTGGTGTTAGTGTTGCAGAGTCTCCCCCTCCTGGTGTTAGTGTTGCAGAGTCTCTCCCTCCTGGTGTTAGTGTTGCAGAGTCTCTCCCTCCTGGTGTTAATGTTGCAGAGTCTCTCCCTCCTGGTGTTAGTGTTGCAGAGTCTCTCCCTCCTGGTGTTAGTGTTGCAGAGTCTCTCCCTCCTGGTGTAAGTGTTGCAGAGTCTCTCCCTCCTGGTGTTAGTGTTGCAGAGTCTCTCCCTCCTGGTGTTAGTGTTGCAGAGTCTCTCCCTCCTGGTGTTAGTGTTGCAGAGTCTCTCCCTCCTGGTGTTAGTGTTGCAGAGTCTCTCAGGTGTTAATGTTGCAGAGTCTCTCCCTCCTGGTGTTAGTGTTGCAGAGTCTCTCCCTCCTGGTGTTAGTGTTGCAGAGTCTCTCCCTCCTTGTGTTAGTGTTGCAGAGTCTCTCCCTCCTGGTGTTAGTGTTGCAGAGTCTCTTCCTCCTGGTGTTAGTGTTGCAGAGTCTCTCCCTCCTGGTGTTAGTGTTGCAGATTCTCTCCCTCCTGGTGTAATTGTTGCAGAGTCTCTCCCTCCTGGTGTTAGTGTTGCAGAGTCTCTCCCTCCTGGTGTTAGTGTTGCAGAGTCTCTCCCTCCTGGTGTTAGTGTTGCAGAGTCTCTCCCTCCTGGTGTTAATGTTGCAGAGTCTCTCCCTCCTGGTGTTAGTGTTGCAGAGTCTCTCCCTCCTGGTGTTAGTGTTGCAGAGTCTCTCCCTCCTGGTGTTAGTGTTGCAGAGTCTCTCAGGTGTTAATGTTGCAGAGTCTCTCCCTCCTGGTGTTAGTGTTGCAGAGTCTCTCCCTCCTGGTGTTAGTGTTGCAGAGTCTCTCCCTCCTGGTGTTAATGTTGCAGAGTCTCTCCCTCCTGGTGTTAGTGTTGCAGAGTCTCTCCCTCCTGGTGTTAGTGTTGCAGAGTCTCTCCCTCCTGGTGTTAGTGTTGCAGAGTCTCTCCCTCCTGGTGTTAGTATTGCAGAGTCTCTCCCTCCTGGTGTTAGTGTTGCAGAGTCTCTCCCTCCTGGTGTTAGTGTTGCAGAGTCTCTCCCTCCTGGTGTAAGTGTTGCAGAGTCTCTCCCTCCTGGTGTTAGTGTTGCAGAGTCTCTCCCTCCTGGTGTTAGTGTTGCAGAGTCTCTCCCTCCTGGTGTTAGTGTTGCAGAGTCTCTCCCTCCTGGTGTTAGTGTTGCAGAGTCTCTCCCTCCTGGTGTAAGTGTTGCAGAGTCTCTCCCTCCTGGTGTTAGTGTTGCAGAGTCTCTCCCTCCTGGTGTTAGTGTTGCAGAGTCTCTCCCTCCTGGTGTTAGTGTTGCAGAGTCTCTCCCTCCTGGTGTTAATGTTGCAGAGTCTCTCCCTCCTGGTGTTAGTGTTGCAGAGTCTCTCCCTCCTGGTGTTAGTGTTGCAGAGTCTCTCCCTCCTGGTGTAAGTGTTGCAGAGTCTCTCCCTCCTGGTGTTAATGTTGCAGAGTCTCTCCCTCCTGGTGTTAGTGTTGCAGAGTCTCTCCCTCCTGGTGTTAGTGTTGCAGAGTCTCTCCCTCCTGGTGTTAGTGTTGCAGAGTCTCTCAGGTGTTAATGTTGCAGAGTCTCTCCCTCCTGGTGTTAGTGTTGCAGAGTCTCTCCCTCCTGGTGTTAGTGTTGCAGAGTCTCTCCCTCCTGGTGTTAATGTTGCAGAGTCTCTCCCTCCTGGTGTTAGTGTTGCAGAGTCTCTCCCTCCTGGTGTTAGTGTTGCAGAGTCTCTCCCTCCTGGTGTTAGTGTTGCAGAGTCTCTCCCTCCTGGTGTTAATGTTGCAGAGTCTCTCCCTCCTGGTGTTAGTGTTGCAGAGTCTCTCCCTCCTGGTGTTAGTGTTGCAGAGTCTCTCCCTCCTGGTGTAAGTGTTGCAGAGTCTCTCCCTCCTGGTGTTAGTGTTGCAGAGTCTCTCCCTCCTGGTGTAAGTGTTGCAGAGTCTCTCCCTCCTGGTGTTAGTGTTGCAGAGTCTCTCCCTCCTGGTGTTTGTGTTGCAGAGTCTCTCCCTCCTGGTGTTAGTGTTGCAGAGTCTCTCCCTCCTGGTGTTAGTGTTGCAGAGTCTCTCCCTCCTGGTGTAAGTGTTGCAGAGTCTCTCCCTCCTGGTGTAAGTGTTGCAGAGTCTCTCCCTCCTGGTGTTAGTGTTGCAGAGTCTCTCCCTCCTGGTGTTAGTGTTGCAGAGTCTCTCCCTCCTGGTGTTAGTGTTGCAGAGTCTCTCCCTCCTGGTGTTAGTGTTGCAGAGTCTCTCAGGTGTTAATGTTGCAGAGTCTCTCCCTCCTGGTGTTAGTGTTGCAGAGTCTCTCCCTCCTGGTGTTAGTGTTGCAGAGTCTCTCCCTCCTTGTGTTAGTGTTGCAGAGTCTCTCCCTCCTGGTGTTAGTGTTGCAGAGTCTCTTCCTCCTGGTGTTAGTGTTGCAGAGTCTCTCCCTCCTGGTGTTAGTGTTGCAGATTCTCTCCCTCCTGGTGTAATTGTTGCAGAGTCTCTCCCTCCTGGTGTTAGTGTTGCAGAGTCTCTCCCTCCTGGTGTTAGTGTTGCAGAGTCTCTCCCTCCTGGTGTTAGTGTTGCAGAGTCTCTCCCTCCTGGTGTTAATGTTGCAGAGTCTCTCCCTCCTGGTGTTAGTGTTGCAGAGTCTCTCCCTCCTGGTGTTAGTGTTGCAGAGTCTCTCCCTCCTGGTGTTAGTGTTGCAGAGTCTCTCAGGTGTTAATGTTGCAGAGTCTCTCCCTCCTGGTGTTAGTGTTGCAGAGTCTCTCCCTCCTGGTGTTAGTGTTGCAGAGTCTCTCCCTCCTGGTGTTAATGTTGCAGAGTCTCTCCCTCCTGGTGTTAGTGTTGCAGAGTCTCTCCCTCCTGGTGTTAGTGTTGCAGAGTCTCTCCCTCCTGGTGTTAGTGTTGCAGAGTCTCTCCCTCCTGGTGTTAGTGTTGCAGAGTCTCTCCCTCCTGGTGTTAGTGTTGCAGAGTCTCTCCCTCCTGGTGTTAGTGTTGCAGAGTCTCTCCCTCCTGGTGTTAGTGTTGCAGAGTCTCTCCCTCCTGGTGTTAGTGTTGCAGAGTCTCTCCCTCCTGGTGTTAGTGTTGCAGAGTCTCTCCCTCCTGGTGTTAGTGTTGCAGAGTCTCTCCCTCCTGGTGTTAGTGTTGCAGAGTCTCTCCCTCCTGGTGTAAGTGTTGCAGAGTCTCTCCCTCCTGGTGTTAGTGTTGCAGAGTCTCTCCCTCCTGGTGTTAGTGTTGCAGAGTCTCTCCCTCCTGGTGTTAGTGTTGCAGAGTCTCTCCCTCCTGGTGTTAATGTTGCAGAGTCTCTCCCTCCTGGTGTTAGTGTTGCAGAGTCTCTCCCTCCTGGTGTTAGTGTTGCAGAGTCTCTCCCTCCTGGTGTAAGTGTTGCAGAGTCTCTCCCTCCTGGTGTTAATGTTGCAGAGTCTCTCCCTCCTGGTGTTAGTGTTGCAGAGTCTCTCCCTCCTGGTGTTAGTGTTGCAGAGTCTCTCCCTCCTGGTGTTAGTGTTGCAGAGTCTCTCAGGTGTTAATGTTGCAGAGTCTCTCCCTCCTGGTGTTAGTGTTGCAGAGTCTCTCCCTCCTGGTGTTAGTGTTGCAGAGTCTCTCCCTCCTGGTGTTAATGTTGCAGAGTCTCTCCCTCCTGGTGTTAGTGTTGCAGAGTCTCTCCCTCCTGGTGTTAGTGTTGCAGAGTCTCTCCCTCCTGGTGTTAGTGTTGCAGAGTCTCTCCCTCCTGGTGTTAATGTTGCAGAGTCTCTCCCTCCTGGTGTTAGTGTTGCAGAGTCTCTCCCTCCTGGTGTTAGTGTTGCAGAGTCTCTCCCTCCTGGTGTAAGTGTTGCAGAGTCTCTCCCTCCTGGTGTTAGTGTTGCAGAGTCTCTCCCTCCTGGTGTAAGTGTTGCAGAGTCTCTCCCTCCTGGTGTTAGTGTTGCAGAGTCTCTCCCTCCTGGTGTTTGTGTTGCAGAGTCTCTCCCTCCTGGTGTTAGTGTTGCAGAGTCTCTCCCTCCTGGTGTTAGTGTTGCAGAGTCTCTCCCTCCTGGTGTAAGTGTTGCAGAGTCTCTCCCTCCTGGTGTAAGTGTTGCAGAGTCTCTCCCTCCTGGTATTAGTGTTGCAGAGTCTCTCCCTCCTGGTGTAAGTGTTGCAGAGTCTCTCCCTCCTGGTGTTAGTGTTGCAGAGTCTCTCCCTCCTGGTGTTAGTGTTGCAGAGTCTCTCCCTCCTGGTGTTAGTGTTGCAGAGTCGCTCCCTCCTGGTGTTAATGTTGCAAGAGTCTCTCCCTCCTGGTGTTAGTGTTGCAGAGTCTCTCCCTCCTGGTGTTAGTGTTGCAGAGTCTCTCCCTCCTGGTGTTAGTGTTGCAGAGTCTCTCCCTCCTGGTGTAAGTGTTGCAGAGTCTCTCCCTCCTGGTGTTAGTGTTGCAGAGTCTCTCCCTCCTGGTGTTAGTGTTGCAGAGTCTCTCCCTCCTGGTGTTAGTGTTGCAGAGTCTCTCCCTCCTGGTGTTAATGTTGCAGAGTCTCTCCCTCCTGGTGTTAGTGTTGCAGAGTCTCTCCCTCCTGGTGTTAGTGTTGCAGAGTCTCTCCCTCCTGGTGTAAGTGTTGCAGAGTCTCTCCCTCCTGGTGTTAGTGTTGCAGAGTCTCTCCCTCCTGGTGTTAGTGTTGCAGAGTCTCTCCCTCCTGGTGTTAGTGTTGCAGAGTCTCTCCCTCCTGGTGTTAGTGTTGCAGAGTCTCTCAGGTGTTAATGTTGCAGAGTCTCTCCCTCCTGGTGTTAATGTTGCAGAGTCTCTCCCTCCTGGTGTTAGTGTTGCAGAGTCTCTCCCTCCTGGTGTTAATGTTGCAGAGTCTCTCCCTCCTGGTGTTAGTGTTGCAGAGTCTCTCCCTCCTGGTGTTAGTGTTGCAGAGTCTCTCCCTCCTGGTGTTAGTGTTGCAGAGTCTCTCAGGTGTTAATGTTGCAGAGTCTCTCCCTCCTGGTGTTAGTGTTGCAGAGTCTCTCCCTCCTGGTGTTAGTGTTGCAGAGTCTCTCCCTCCTGGTGTTAATGTTGCAGAGTCTCTCCCTCCTGGTGTTAGTGTTGCAGAGTCTCTCCCTCCTGGTGTTAGTGTGGCAGAGTCTCTCCCTCCTGGTGTTAGTGTTGCAGAGTCTCTCCCTCCTGGTGTTAATGTTGCAGAGTCTCTCCCTCCTGGTGTTAGTGTTGCAGAGTCTCTCCCTCCTGGTGTTAGTGTTGCAGAGTCTCTCCCTCCTGGTGTAAGTGTTGCAGAGTCTCTCCCTCCTGGTGTTAGTGTTGCAGAGTCTCTCCCTCCTGGTGTTTGTGTTGCAGAGTCTCTCCCTCCTGGTGTTAGTGTTGCAGAGTCTCTCCCTCCTGGTGTTAGTGTTGCAGAGTCTCTCCCTCCTGGTGTAAGTGTTGCAGAGTCTCTCCCTCCTGGTGTTAGTGTTGCAGAGTCTCTCCCTCCTGGTGTTAGTGTTGCAGAGTCTCTCCCTCCTGGTGTTAGTGTTGCAGAGTCTCTCCCTCCTGGTGTTAATCTTGCAGAGTCTCTCCCTCCTGGTGTTAGTGTTGCAGAGTCTCTCCCTCCTGGTGTTAGTGTTGCAGAGTCTCTCCCTCCTGGTGTAAGTGTTGCAGAGTCTCTCCCTCCTGGTGTTAGTGTTGCAGAGTCTCTCCCTCCTGGTGTTAGTGTTGCAGAGTCTCTCCCTCCTGGTGTTAGTGTTGCAGAGTCTCTCCCTCCTGGTGTTAGTGTTGCAGAGTCTCTCAGGTGTTAATGTTGCAGAGTCTCTCCCTCCTGGTGTTAGTGTTGCAGAGTCTCTCCCTCCTGGTGTTAGTGTTGCAGAGTCTCTCCCTCCTGGTGTTAATGTTGCAGAGTCTCTCCCTCCTGGTGTTAGTGTTGCAGAGTCTCTCCCTCCTGGTGTTAGTGTTGCAGAGTCTCTCCCTCCTGGTGTTAGTGTTGCAGAGTCTCTCCCTCCTGGTGTTAATGTTGCAGAGTCTCTCCCTCCTGGTGTTAGTGTTGCAGAGTCTCTCCCTCCTGGTGTTAGTGTTGCAGAGTCTCTCCCTCCTGGTGTAAGTGTTGCAGAGTCTCTCCCTCCTGGTATTAGTGTTGCAGAGTCTCTCCCTCCTGGTGTAAGTGTTGCAGAGTCTCTCCCTCCTGGTGTTAGTGTTGCAGAGTCTCTCCCTCCTGGTGTTAGTGTTGCAGAGTCGCTCCCTCCTGGTGTTAATGTTGCAAGAGTCTCTCCCTCCTGGTGTTAGTGTTGCAGAGTCTCTCCCTCCTGGTGTTAGTGTTGCAGAGTCTCTCCCTCCTGGTGTTAGTGTTGCAGAGTCTCTCCCTCCTGGTGTAAGTGTTGCAGAGTCTCTCCCTCCTGGTGTTAATGTTGCAGAGTCTCTCCCTCCTGGTGTTAGTGTTGCAGAGTCTCTCCCTCCTGGTGTTAGTGTTGCAGAGTCTCTCCCTCCTGGTGTTAGTGTTGCAGAGTCTCTCCCTCCTGGTGTTAATGTTGCAGAGTCTCTCCCTTCTGGTGTTAGTGTTGCAGAGTCTCTCCCTCCTGGTGTTAGTGTTGCAGAGTCTCTCCCTCCTGGTGTAAGTGTTGCAGAGTCTCTCCCTCCTGGTGTTAGTGTTGCAGAGTATCTCCCTCCTGGTGTAAGTGTTGCAGAGTCTCTCCCTCCTGGTGTTAGTGTTGCAGAGTCTCTCCCTCCTGGTGTTAGTGTTGCAGAGTCTCTCCCTCCTGGTGTTAGTGTTGCAGAGTCGCTCCCTCCTGGTGTTAGTGTTGCAGAGTCTCTCCCTCCTGGTGTTAGTGTTGCAGAGTCTCTCCCTCCTGGTGTTAGTGTTGCAGAGTCTCTCCCTCCTGGTGTTAGTGTTGCAGAGTCTCTCCCTCCTGGTGTTAGTGTGGCAGAGTCTCTTCCTCCTGGTGTTAGTGTGGCAGAGTCTCTCCCTCCTGGTGTTAGTGTTGCAGAGTCTCTCCCTCCTGCCTGTGATTGTTTGGCAAGGATGTTCCAGACAAAATACAACATTTATAATACCAGACGGCTAAATGCAATCACCTCTCCACAGATCCGACCTGTGCCCCTGTTCCCTTAAAGGAGGTCCCTCTTTTGTCATCAGTTTGTCTGATGCGTCTCTGATATTTGGCGGAAAGCGTGCGGACGAGGCACATGACAAAAGTCTCGTACTGTAAACACAGTTTTACAGTTTTACAGCTTTAAGGTGGTTAGACACCGGGGCGTCCCAAGCGTCCAGTTTACATTCAAAGTCAAAAGTTCCTGCGTTTTCCGCGGCGCGATTCCTGCGTTTTCGTACGCTCTCAGCGCTTTGAGCGCGTATGAGGCGCCCGAGGCCAAAGCGGCTGGTGCGACATGTTCAGCTTTGTTCAGCTCGTTGCAGCAGATGCGCAGCAGCCAATCAGAGCTGACGTGCTACGCACGACCCGGAAAAAGACCCAAAACAAACCCGCAAGATAAAAAAAATCCTTAAGACGCAGCTCATGGAGCAAATAATGATATTGACTAAACTCTGCTCAGCTCTGAAGTATCTGCAGGTCCCAGACGGGCCCCGGGGCCCATCGCCTCCACTTTTGGACTTTGTAAAGTTAATAAACCAAAGCCATTTACATCACGAGAAAAGCAACACAGCACAACTCCTCCACTGAGCATGTGCAGACGCCTCGACTCCACTGAGCATGTGCAGATGACTCGACTCCACTGAGCATGTGCAGACGCCTCGACTCCACTGAGCATGTGCAGACGCCTCGACTCCACTGAGCATGTGCAGATGACTCGACTCCACTGAGCATGTGCAGATGACTCTCCTCCACTGAGCATGTGCAGATGACTCGACTCCACTGAGCATGTGCAGATGACTCTCCTCCACTGAGCATGTGCAGATGACTCTCCTCCACTGAGCATGTGCAGATGACTCTCCTCCACTGAGCATGTGCAGATGACTCGACTCCACTGAGCATGTGCAGATGACTCGACTCCACTGAGCATGTGCAGATGACTCGACTCCACTGAGCATGTGCAGATGACTCTCCTCCACTGAGCATGTGCAGATGACTCGACTCCACTGAGCATGTGCAGATGACTCGACTCCACTGAGCATGTGCAGACGACTCGACTCCACTGAGCATGTGCAGATGACTCTCCTCCACTGAGCATGTGCAGACGACTCGACTCCACTGAGCATGTGCAGATGACTCGACTCCACTGAGCATGTGCAGATGACTCGACTCCACTGAGCATGTGCAGATGACTCGACTCCACTGAGCATGTGCAGATGACTCTCCTCCACTGAGCATGTGCAGATGACTCGACTCCACTGAGCATGTGCAGATGACTCTCCTCCACTGAGCATGTGCAGATGACTCGACTCCACTGAGCATGTGCAGATGACTCGACTCCACTGAGCATGTGCAGATGACTCGACTCCACTGAGCATGTGCAGATGACTCGACTCCACTGAGCATGTGCAGATGACTCGACTCCACTGAGCATGTGCAGATGACTCTCCTCCACTGAGCATGTGCAGATGACTCTCCTCCACTGAGCATGTGCAGATGACTCGACTCCACTGAGCATGTGCAGATGACTCTCCTCCACTGAGCATGTGCAGATGACTCGACTCCACTGAGCATGTGCAGATGACTCTCCTCCACTGAGCATGTGCAGATGACTCGACTCCACTGAGCATGTGCAGATGACTTGACTCCACTGAGCATGTGCAGGACGACTCTCCTCCACTGAGCATGTGCAGATGACTCGACTCCACTGAGCATGTGCAGATGACTCGACTCCACTGAGCATGTGCAGATGACTCGACTCCACTGAGCATGTGCAGATGACTCGACTCCACTGAGCATGTGCAGATGACTCGACTCCACTGAGCATGTGCAGATGACTCTCCTCCACTGAGCATGTGCAGATGACTCGACTCCACTGAGCATGTGCAGATGACTCGACTCCACTGAGCATGTGCAGATGACTCGACTCCACTGAGCATGTGCAGATGACTCGACTCCACTGAGCATGTGCAGATGACTCGACTCCACTGAGCATGTGCAGATGACTTGACTCCACTGAGCATGTGCAGATGACTCTCCTCCACTGAGCATGTGCAGATGACTCGACTCCACTGAGCATGTGCAGATGACTCTCCTCCACTGAGCATGTGCAGATGACTCGACTCCACTGAGCATGTGCAGATGACTTGACTCCACTGAGCATGTGCAGGACGACTCTCCTCCACTGAGCATGTGCAGATGACTCGACTCCACTGAGCATGTGCAGATGACTCGACTCCACTGAGCATGTGCAGATGACTCGACTCCACTGAGCATGTGCAGATGACTCGACTCCACTGAGCATGTGCAGATGACTCGACTCCACTGAGCATGTGCAGATGACTCTCCTCCACTGAGCATGTGCAGATGACTCGACTCCACTGAGCATGTGCAGATGACTCGACTCCACTGAGCATGTGCAGATGACTCGACTCCACTGAGCATGTGCAGATGACTCGACTCCACTGAGCATGTGCAGATGACTCGACTCCACTGAGCATGTGCAGATGACTTGACTCCACTGAGCATGTGCAGATGACTCTCCTCCACTGAGCATGTGCAGATGACTCGACTCCACTGAGCATGTGCAGATGACTCTCCTCCACTGAGCATGTGCAGATGACTTGACTCCACTGAGCATGTGCAGATGACTCGACTCCACTGAGCATGTGCAGATGACTCGACTCCACTGAGCATGTGCAGATGACTCTCCTCCACTGAGCATGTGCAGATGACTCTCCTCCACTGAGCATGTGCAGATGACTCGACTTCACTGAGCATGTGCAGATGACTCGACTTCACTGAGCATGTGCAGATGACTCGACTCCACTGAGCATGTGCAGATGACTCTCCTCCACTGAGCATGTGCAGATGACTCGACTCCACTGAGCATGTGCAGATGACTTGACTCCACTGAGCATGTGCAGGACGACTCTCCTCCACTGAGCATGTGCAGATGACTCGACTCCACTGAGCATGTGCAGATGACTCGACTCCACTGAGCATGTGCAGATGACTCGACTCCACTGAGCATGTGCAGATGACTCGACTCCACTGAGCATGTGCAGATGACTCTCCTCCACTGAGCATGTGCAGATGACTCGACTCCACTGAGCATGTGCAGATGACTCGACTCCACTGAGCATGTGCAGATGACTCGACTCCACTGAGCATGTGCAGATGACTCGACTCCACTGAGCATGTGCAGATGACTCTCCTCCACTGAGCATGTGCAGATGACTCGACTCCACTGAGCATGTGCAGATGACTCTCCTCCACTGAGCATGTGCAGATGACTCGACTCCACTGAGCATGTGCAGACGACTCGACTCCACTGAGCATGTGCAGATGACTCGACTCCACTGAGCATGTGCAGATGACTCGACTCCACTGAGCATGTGCAGATGACTCTCCTCCACTGAGCATGTGCAGATGACTCGACTCCACTGAGCATGTGCAGACGACTCGACTCCACTGAGCATGTGCAGATGACTCGACTCCACTGAGCATGTGCAGATGACTCGACTCCACTGAGCATGTGCAGATGACTCTCCTCCACTGAGCATGTGCAGATGACTCTCCTCCACTGAGCATGTGCAGATGACTCGACTCCACTGAGCATGTGCAGATGACTCGACTCCACTGAGCATGTGCAGATGACTCGACTCCACTGAGCATGTGCAGATGACTTGACTCCACTGAGCATGTGCAGATGACTCGACTCCACTGAGCATGTGCAGATGACTCGACTCCACTGAGCATGTGCAGATGACTTGACTCCACTGAGCATGTGCAGATGACTTGACTCCACTGAGCATGTGCAGATGACTCGACTCCACTGAGCATGTGCAGATGACTCGACTCCACTGAGCATGTGCAGATGACTCTCCTCCACTGAGCATGTGCAGATGACTCGACTCCACTGAGCATGTGCAGACGACTCGACTCCACTGAGCATGTGCAGATGACTCGACTCCACTGAGCACGTGCAGATAACTCGGACGCACGTCTGCTGCTGAGTGTATTTTACGGACATGAGTCGGGGACGTTTGTCTTCAAATGTACAGGCGCTCAAATTATGCGTCGGGCGCGAATTAGCCGCAGCGGTGTGTACGTAGCTTTACAGTTTTACAGTTTTACAGTTTTACAGTTTTACAGTTTTACAGTACTAGGGACACACAAATCACATCTTCCACAAGGCCAACATCGCTTTGGTTTATCTCTGCAAATATCTCAAACTTCTCTGGATATTTGAAGAATCAGGCGTCCAAAGTGTGACATGTTGGCCTTGTCCCGCCGCGTGGGGGGGTGTGTCTGGCTGTGCCCCTCCTACTCTCCTGTGCCTTGTTGATGAGATACGGTGATTTCTCTTAGGGGAGGCGTCAGTCCATCCTAGTGCAGCCCCGCGTGGCTCCAGCCCCGCCCCGAGTGCCCAGGTAAACACCGCCCCACCTGCTCTCACCGTTCATCCATCAAACGCCATCGCTCTCTCTGTGCTCCCGCTCTGTTTGTCACGGCACTCCTCCACATTCTTGGGCCATAAAGATGGTTGAGTTGTGCCGTTCATGATCATTTGTCCTCGCACAGCCGGACAGGATTGAACCACATCATTAACTCTTAATTAATCACATGCTATTAATGCGTTCTGGTGGGCACGCCCGTCTTTTTCTACCTTTGAGCTAACGCCTGAGTCAGATCACCTGCCACTCTGATATCTTTTTGTATTTTATATTTGATCATTGAGTGGCAGTTTGTGCACAAGACGCTGACACAGTCTCCATGTCCCATCTTCTCACATGATATAGTCAATACATATTCCAGCAACTTTCAGATGCATAATCGCTGTGAACATGTCAATGATTTCATGAACAAAGTGAAGACTCCACCTGGCGACACTTCAATGTTTGGAACGGCAGCTGGAGATGCAAATCTGATCACTTTGATTTAAAGCTTCATTTTTATTAAAGACTACCAGGTTTGAGTCCAGTTTGCATGGGATTTAAGTATTTATTATGCTTTGAAATTAAAGTCTGCTTTACAATCAAGACAAGAAAATACCTATTTATAAAGCCTGTGTCCTGAGGTGCCGTGTGTAGTCTACGAGACAACCAGACATTTACCTTTTGGAGTTTCTTTTTGTCATTAAATGAAGCAGTAAATAACAAAACTAACGAGATGAAACATTCCGAGCTGGTCAAGAGGCTTTTAAGGAGTTTAGAGCAGATGTGTCGAACTCAGGCCGGGTCGTAAAACATAAAACAATAAAGAATATAAGAAATAAATAGCATTATAAAGCCGAGTAACAGTTCTATGTGGACACTATCTTTCAAGGGACGCGTAAAAGCAAAAATATCCAGGCAGAATCCACATAAAAGTCCTTTTCATTTGTAATGTTATTTTAGGGTCATTTGGTTATTTGTGGGTTTGAAGTACAAACTGACCCAGAATGATTGATTGGACTGGAAATAAAAGGGTCACAGCTTTATTCATGTGCACAACATATGAAGCAGCTTGTTCCTTTTGTAACAGAGTGGACAAAATGGAATAGATAAAGGAAAAGTCCCACGTCCAACGCAAAGTCCTAAACTTAAACCACTAACTTAGCAATTAACTTCGTATTATTTATTCATTTTAGCACTAAAAACCTTTAAATCTTTTGTAAGTCAGTCAGATTATTTTCACACTTTATATACTTTTCACACAGAGCACTTGAATGTTCCTCAAACGTGTGAGGGGCCGGTGCACGTGTGTGAGGGGCCGGTGCACGTGTGTGAGGGGCCGGTGCACACGTGTGAGGGGCCGGTGCACACGTGTGAGGGGCCGGTGCACACGTGTGAGGGGCCGGTGCACACGTGTGAGGGGCCGGTGCACACGTGTGAGGGGCCGGTGCACACGTGTGAGGGGCCGGTGCACACGTGTGAGGGGCCGGTGCACACGTGTGAGGGGCCGGTGCACACGTGTGAGGGGCCGGTGCACACGTGTGAGGGGCCGGTGCACACGTGTGAGGGGCCGGTGCACACGTGTGAGGGGCCGGTGCACACGTGTGAGGGGCCGGTGCACACGTGTGAGGGGCCGGTGCACACGTGTGAGGGGCCGGTGCACACGTGTGAGGGGCCGGTGCACACGTGTGAGGGGCCGGTGCGGGTGGGGCTCTCCTGTCGGCCCTGACATCCGTCTGTCTGTCATAAACTGGGCACTACTCCAATGTTCTACTTGTTCTTTTCTGTTGGACCCATTGTTGAGTCCTACAAACATAAACGTGACTAACCCGAGTGCACCACAGCAGGACCTGTCGGACCTGTCGGACCTGTCGGGGCCGGCAGGGATGGAGATGGTAAGTGGGTTCTTCTCTGTAGCACGGAAGGCCTCAGAGTGGAACACTGTCACCTTCCCTCCTCTCTCTGCAGTATCCTCCTGCTTTACGCTGCACACGTCTGTACTTTTGGGAGATCTGCTCAGTTCCACCCTGCACGCTGGCTCCTTCGTTCATCACACAACTAGTTTAGTTCTCACACAGACTCAGAGTCATCCCTCAGTGACAAAGTTCCGCTCTCAGGCCCTCTGTGAGTGACAGCACTCTGGAGTGGAGCAGTGGGGTAAGTTGGGAAGGATGTCAGGAAACATTTAGTGACCAGCGGCCTGGGACTTTAATAGACATGTGTTGAGCTTCACACATGGATATTAAAGCGTAACTCTGAGGGCTCATGTTTGTGGCATCCTGCGCCTGGCACCTGTCAGCACCTGGTTCTGATTGAGAAGAGAAAAGTCTGGCTCATTGGTCCTCTCAAAGGGAAAGCAACACTCGAATCTTCGCTGGATGTTGTCTAAACCACAATCCTTCCTCTGTCTCCCTCTAAGCTCATCCCTTCATCATTCATATCCTTTAGTCCCAACTTATAACACTGCCCCGCCTTCAAAGCACCTGTCCATGTCCGGGCCCATCCATCATGGCACTGCCTGGACACATCTGGTCCCTGCAGTATTCCAAACCTTTCTTTTTGACCATTGCCCTCTGGGCTCTTGGATCCTGAAGGCGAGGTTTGAGCCCCCATACTGATCCACAGCATGTTAATTATATGTGAGAAAAGCAGGGGCACGACCTTGAGATCGCCAGTTCACCTGCAAAAGTGACCCAGCAGGACATCATTACGTTCTAGTACATCACTTGAATTACAGCAGTTGTATATGAAGTCATGAGCTAATCTATCATGGAGCCGTCTGCGCTGTGTTGAGTTTGGGACACATTGAGTCACATGTAGTGCACTCTGCAGCGTGTGATGTGATCCATGCACAGCACCGTCCCCTCTCTCCACGCTGACCGCCTCACACTGTGTGATCATCAGTGTTTGAACTGGGCCGTGCCTCTGTCAGTAGCACTACACCAGGACATGGTTTTTGATGTGCCAAAGCCAAATAAAACAGGTTTAAATAGTAACCTAAGGGAGTATTAATGTCCCAAACATATGTGCATGAGTACATTTGACTAAAACAAGAAGGAAGCAAGTGTAGTTTGAAGGCATGAGAGACGGTGTGTAGTGTAGTCATGTGACCAAGATGGGTGGTTTGCTCCTCAATCTCTCATAAAAGAGAGAGAGAGCTGAATGTAACTCATCTCAGCACAATATGATACATCTTATTCACAGTTACATAACTCACATTTCACGTTTCTGTTGTCTCATAAAGACCCTGTTCCCTCAAACCCATTTGCAAACGGTGCTTCTGACCATGTAGAGCTTAATAAAAGATGAACGCAGCCTAAGCGACCAGCAGATGGCAGCAGAGAGCTTTGGACCCCACATCATTGTGCAGTGCATTGTGGGTCTTTATGAGACTTGTGGGTTTGTGTTGACTTCAACTGTCCCAACTCTGGGTAAATGATGCTCCACTGACACAGCTCATGGTCGGAGGGAGCCGCGCTCACTGTCTCTGTGGCGTCTCTGTGAATGTTGTCATCAAACTCGTTACTCACCACGTCTTTCTTATCTCCGTTTGTCTCCCCAACTCTCCTCTCTCGCTCGACCATTTTATATGTGTTCATTTTTTTTACATTTGTGTTGGACTTTCCACAACACCTTTCCTTCTTTGATTGGCGTGCGTCCCCATGGCCTGTGTTGGTCCATGTCCCTTCCCCCTCTCTCTCTATGTCACCAGGAGGCCCAGCTTCCCTCCATGGGTTCAGCAGACCCCGGTGTGAGGCCCTCTGACGGGGGAGCACTTGGAGCAGTGAGCCAGCCTCTGCGGACATCAGCGGTCAGTGCCTCCGACTGCAGCCCCCATAACGGAGTCCCTCCCTTTGTGCCCACGCCACTCCAACATCACAGTGCAAATGGAGAGCTCCATGGCAACCAAACACACTTCCCTGTAGCAAGAAGGCAGGCTACCATGGCAACAACAAGCATAGCAGAGAAGTGTCCAATGCCGCACTGAGCCAGTCAGAGAGAGACTGTCCGGGCCACGTTTTAAAGGGCTCACACCACTGTGGTTCCAGAGCTGTTGGTCTTGCAGGACAAGACGCTGCCCCCTGCTGTACGGCCGGTGTGCTGCAGCTCTCACTATATATGCAGAAACAGCCTTCGAGTGCGACGGAACGGCAAAACAATCATATGCAACTGCAGAGGACACGCGTGTGCTTTGAAAACAAGAGATGCTCTGACTAAATGCCCACTTTGCCACTGTTCATGAGTGTCAAAGTGACACTGCACCAGGCGTCTTTAGAGTTTACAGAACATGTCTTTATATTGTGTTCAGTTGAACAAAAACTAATAGAAATGGGTCCCATAAAACATGTGCCGCTCTGAACTTGAATCCAGGATTGTCATTAGCCTACAATGCAGGGTGAGCAACAATGAGATATTGGTTTCACATCATAACTCAAACCTACTGGATGTAACAGGTCATGAAGTGCTGAATTATCTTCTGCCTCTGATGATGGAGGGACATTTTTACCTTTGTGTCTCATTTCGTCAGTGAAATGGCAGCGCAGTTGTCCAGTGCCTTTTGCTGATAGTACGTGATAGAAGATGATAGAAGATGATAGAAGATGCAGAAGAAGCAGAAGAAGCAGCAGAGTGGACTGGGGAGGTCTGTGCTGAGGGGATGATGGAGGGGCCATCCTCCAGGGCAAAGGACTCCAAGCTGCTTTTCTCTTCTCAATCTCAGAACCAACATGTGACCAACAGGTGCTATACACAATGGAGTGGTGCCATCGTCATCCGTGTGTCTCTGTCCTGTCTGTCTCTGTCACGTGGACACTTCTGTTATCACTTCAGAACTGCACAAATATATGTTTCCGTCGCATTATGTTTCAAATATACACAAGAATACTTGTTTTAATGAATACTCGCGCAAACACTGACTGACCATGTTAATGCTCTGCTGTTTGTATCGCTGTGTCTGTAGCACTGTCCTGTGCGTCCTCAGGTCTTCTGTCCTGTGCGTCCTCAGGTCTTCTGTCCTGTGCGTCCTCAGGTCTTCTGTATGTCCTGTGCGTCCTCAGGGCTTCTGTATGTCCTGTGCGTCCTCAGCTCTTCTGTATGTCCTGTGCGTCCTCAGCTCTTCTGTATGTCCTGTGCGTCCTCAGCTCTTCTGTATGTCCTGTGCGTCCTCAGCTCTTCTGTATGTCCTGTGCGTCCTCAGGTCTTCTGTATGTCCTGTGCGTCCTCAGGGCTTCTGTATGTCCTGTGCGTCCTCAGGGCTTCTGTATGTCCTGTGCGTCCTCAGCTCTTCTGTATGTCCTGTGCGTCCTCAGGTCTTCTGTATGTCCTGTGCGTCCTCAGGGCTTCTGTATGTCCTGTGCGTCCTCAGGTCTTCTGTATGTCCTGTGCGTCCTCAGGTCATGAGTGTGAGTGAATGCTCTGTGCTTGGTCTGAGTGGAGCCTCCATCTCATTGACAGACTCACACAGGCTCATGTCATTGGTGGACAGGCTGTCTGTGACTAAGTCAAATACCTCAGAGAAAACCCCTAAAGAAGACTCAGGTAAC
>NW_027315945.1:2327669-2352669 GCF_026437365.1 Eucyclogobius newberryi | reverse complement strand
CGGTCCGTGAGGTAGTCCAGGATCAACTCTGCAGGTCGTACTCCACATCAGCCGTCTCCAGCTTGTCCCTCAGGAGCTGATGGTGTTGAAGGCGCTGGAAAGATCGAAGAACAGGATCCTCACAGAGCTGCCAGGCTTCTCCAGGTGAGAGAGAGAGAGCGGTGCAGCAGGAGATGAAGGCGTCCTCCACTCCGATGCCAGGCCGATATGCAAACTGCAGCGGGTCCATGGCTGAGCTCACGGTGGAGCGGAGGTGGTCCAGGACCAGCTCCAGTGTCTTCATCAGGTGGGACGTGAGAGCCACTGGCCTGAAGCTGTTGAAGTCTTTGGCGCGCGGTGTCTTGGGCACAGGTACCAGACAGGAGGTCTTCAGACCTGTGGTACCACCCTCAGCTTCAGGCTCATGTTGAAGACATGCTCCACAACTCCACAGAGTTCATCTGCAGGACTTAAGGAGCCTGGGGCTGATGCCGTCAGGTCCTGCTGCCTTCCTCACTTTAATCCTCTTCAGCTCACTCCTCACCTGTGCTGCTGTGACAGTCAGTGGTTGGCAGGGGGACCGTGTGCTGGGGGGATGGGTGAGTCCAGGCGAAGTGGGGAGCTGATAGTCCGGGGCAGAGAAGTGAAGAGGAACAGATGCAGGGCATTGTCCAGCTGTGGAAGAGGGAGCATGCAGCTGTGCAGGGGGAGGGGCGGGTGACCGATCAAACCTCAAGAAGTGAGCATTTAAATCATTCACCCACTGTAGATCCCCCTCTGTCTGGGCAGGGGGGATTTTGAAGCCCGAGATGGTTTTCAGGCCCCTCCACACTCCCTGAATGTTCTAGATGTAATGTAGTAGAACAGGATTAATGTGTCTGTCACATCCAGTTTCCTCGTTCAGAGATTCTGAGTTTGTGAGGTTCCATAGCCCCGCCCATAGGACCTGCCTCTCAATATTGGTGATCCAATCAAAAGACATGCACGTGATGCACCTGCTGCACCTGCTGCACCTGCTGCTGGCTCCTGAGCAACAGCAGCAGACGTACAAGAGCAACTCTGAAGCTGATTGGTTGACACATCATTTTCATTTTCATTCACTTTAAGATACAAGCACCAGCTCTGTTGAGTCTGAAGGTCAGAGGTCAGATGAAGGTCAGAGGTCAGATGAAGGCCTCGGCAGATTTGAGATCCTGACAACACATGAGGCTGAATATGATTGGATAAAAGATCTAAGATAACGACCTCCAAATCTGAACCTGGGGATGAAGCAGTGCAACCAGAGGAAAGAAAATGAAGAGTAAAACTCTTACTCTGGGGAATAATGTAATAACTATTTGAGGGAAAATATATATATTTTTAAATCATATTCTGATTATGTTTAGGCAGAGAAGGCCTTGCTGGTCCTGACGGCCACCACGGCATTTCACACTGTACTTTCCTGTAAATAAATCCCACGGACACCAAAATCTTTAAAAAAAGAAAATAACTAAATGCTACACATTAGGCCTACCATGAACAGCCTACGGCGGTTATTAGAACCAAACACTTCTCCAGAGTGACATCTAGTGGTATGTTTTAATACTACCACATCCGCATTTTAGTTGTCCGTATTATTGATGCAATTGGGTTTATAGAATATAATATTAATTTCAAAATATCAATGAAAAAAGCAAGGATTTTTTTTAACATTTAATCTTTTATTTTAAAATTGGCCCACATTTTCCTTCTGTGGAGGGACACAGTCTATTTTATTCAATTTGTTTGTGCTTTTATTCTCTCACATTGGAAAAGCAACAGATCTTAAATCACAAACTAGTCCTGTACCACATGCGCAGAGGCGCTGCGTCCCATTACCAGGCAATTGCCTGGGGCCCCAGGCCACTAGGGGGCCCCCGCGAAGCCGCCCGTGCGCTTAATATATGGTTTATTTCTTGTTGTGCTTACTGACCGCGAAGATTTCGGGCCCCCTAAGAATTTCTGCCTAGGGCCCCCACACTCCCTAGAATGGCCCCTGCACACGCGCTGTGACCACACCTGACCCTGACCCTCTGCAGGAGGTGTGACCACACCTGACCCTGACCCTCTACAGGAGGTGTGACCACACCTGACCCTGACCCTCTGCAGGAGGTGTGACCACACCTGACCCTGACCCTCTACAGGAGGTGTGACCACACCTGACCCTGACCCTCTACAGGAGGTGTGACCACACCTGACCCTGACCCTCTACAGGAGGTGTGACCACGCCTGACCCTGACCCTCTACAGGAGGTGTGACCACACCTGACCCTGACCCTCTACAGGAGGTGTGACCACACCTGACCCTGACCCTCTACAGGAGGTGTGACCACACCTGACCCTGACCCTCTGCAGGAGGACTGTCATCAAATGATTATCACAATCAACATGGGTCCGAGGGGCCAAAGACCTTTAACCTTTGTGGAGCCGGTTGAGACTTAATGAGTCACAGGTTTGAGACGACAGCCCCCTGGTGGCAGACCGGTGAAACAACAGCGGTGCAAGAACCGTCTGAGTCACGTGACCAGATTGATGCAGCAGCTAGGTCACGTGACCCAGACTGCTTGAATCACGTGTCGGAGCGCATGCGCATCGAGGCTTCGACTCTGTGCCAAATCGACTGTTTGTCTCCAGCCGTCATGAACAGCAGCCCGGGGCGCTTCAGCTGACCCGCTCTGGAGCTCCGCAGCTGGCTCCCCTTCTCCCCGGCCTCACGGACGAATGGGTCAAAGAAGTACTGCCCAAAAAGACACCAAACGACAGAGGCTTGGGCAGACCGGAGCTAAACCGCCGTAGCCGCTCGTTAGCTTTAGCGTTAGCTCCACAGTTAGCTCCACAGTTAGCTCCACAGTTAGCTCCACAGTTAGCTCCACATCAACACGGCTGTCACTACAGGGCAACGGACCCGACCAGCGGCGACAACTGAGTGCGGGACTCGGAGCTGACGGGAAATATGAGCGGGCCAGACAATGAGCCAGAGGCGAAAGTCCTGCTGATCAAACGGCTATACAGGTACGCAAAGCCCGTCTCCAAACGCTGCGTGGACATTAGCCGGGACATTAGTCTGGACCTTAGCCGGGACATTAGTCTGGACATTAGCCGGCCGGGACATTAGTTTGGACCTTACCTAGCCGGGACATTAGCCTGGACATTACCCTGGACCCTAGCCGGGACATTAGTCTGAATCCTAGCCTGGACATTAGCCTGGACATTAGCCAGCCGGGACATTAGTTTGGACCTTACCCGGGACATTAATCTGGACTTTACCCGGCCGGGACATTAGTCAAGACATTAGTCAAGACCTTAGTCGGGACCTTAGTTGGGACCTTAGTCGGGACCTTAGCCGGGACATCAGTCTGGACATCAGTCTGGACATCAGTCTGGACATGAGCCGGGACCTTAGCCGGGGACCTTAGCCGGGGACTTTAGCCGGGGACTTTAGCCGGGGACTTTAGCCGGGGACTTTAGCCGGGGACTTTAGCCGGGGACTTTAGCCGGGGACTTCAGCCGGGACATTAGCCGGGACATTGCAGGCTGTAGGACGAGCTAAGTAAAGAAGCTCATGTGTACTTGTGTACTCGTTGTGTGTAATACTACTTGTGTGTACTCTTTGTGTGTAATACTTCTTGTGTGTACTTGTGTACAGGGGGGGTGTAAAACTTGTGTGTACTTGTACAGGGCTGTGTGTAATACTTGTGTGTACTTGAGTACTTGTACAGGGCGGTGTGTAATACTTGTGTGTGCTTGTGTAATACTTGCGTGTAATACTTACGTGTAATACTTGCGTGTACTTGTGTTTACTTGTACAGGGCAGTGTGTAATACTTGTGTGTACTTGTACAGGGCGGTGTGTAAGATATTCCTTTATTGTCCCACATGGGGAAATTTCATTGTTGCAACGCAGGAAGATCCAGAAGAAAAGAACAGATCACTTATAGGAAGTTTGAAAAACACTCTCAGTAGAAGATCTCCTATAAACAAAACCTCCCATTTCACAACAAGGGATGGAGGGGAAAAATAATAAAGATACAAATAAATAAATACATAAATACCATTGCATGTGATCACGACAGTAATTGCACATGGATTGCGCAGTAATTGCACAGTAATTGCACATATGACAGAATTGCACATGGTTAGGTCAGTATTGCGAGTGTTCAGGACTAACAGTGTTTGTTATAAAGTCTGACAGCAGCAGAAGGAAAGACCTGCGAAACCTTTCCTTCACACAGCGAGGGTGGATCAGTCACTGAAGCTGCTCTCCAGAGCGGACAGAGTGTCCTGCAAGGGACAGAGTGTCCTGCAGGGGACAGAGTGTCCTGCAGGGGGCGACACTCATGGTCAAGCATAGATGTGAATCTAGCCAAGACCCTTCTGTCCCCAACCTCCTGCACTGAGTCCAGAGGACAGCCCAGGACGGAGCTGGACTTCTTGATGACTTTGTCCAGCTTCCTCATCTACCTCTCTGTGATGCTGCTGCTCCAGCAGGCCACACCTATAGGAGCTGATGCCACCACAGAGTCAGAGAAGGTCTTCAGGAGTGGCCCTGTCAGGAGTGGCCCTGTCACTCCAAAAGACCTGAGTCTCCTCAGGAGGTGGAGCCGACTCTGGCTCTTCCTGTACAGTCTGTGTTATGAGTCCAGTTTGTGGTTCAGATGAACACCAGGTCCTTGTATGAGTCACTCTCTCAATGTCCCGGCCCTGGATGTTCACTGGTGAGGGGGGCGTGGCCTCTGTGGAAGTCCACCACCATCTCCTTGGTCTTCCCCGCGTTGATGAGGAGGTGGTTCCGCTGACACCAGTCCACAAAGTCCTGCGCCAGTCCTCTGTACTCCACATCATCGTCGTCCGTGATGAGTCCGATGATGGCAGAGTCATCAGAGAACTTCTGCAGGACACAGCTGTCCGTGTCATGTCTGAAGTCTGCAGTGTAGAGGGTGAAGAGAAAGGGCGCGAGGACAGTGCCCTGGGGCGCCCCCACACTGCAGGTCCGAGTGTCAGACACACAGTCCCGGGCTCTCACAAACTGGGGTCGGTCCGTGAGGTAGTCCAGGATCCACTCTGCAGGTCGTACTCCACATCAGCCGTCTCCAGCTTGTCCCTCAGGAGCTGATGGTGTTGAAGGCGCTGGAAAGATCAAAGAACAGGATCCTCACAGAGCTGCCAGGCTTCTCCAGGTGAGAGAGAGAGAGCGGTGCAGCAGGAGATGAAGGCGTCCTCCACTCCGATGCCAGGCCGATATGCAAACTGCAGCGGGTCCATGGCTGAGCTCACGGTGGAGCGGAGGTGGTCCAGGACCAGCTCCAGTGTCTTCATCAGGTGGGACGTGAGAGCCACTGGCCTGAAGCTGTTGAAGTCTTTGGCGCGCGGTGTCTTGGGCACAGGTACCAGACAGGAGGTCTTCAGACCTGTGGTACCAGCCTCAGCTTCAGGCTCATGTTGAAGACATGCTCCACAACTCCACACAGTTCATCTGCAGGACTTAAGGAGCCTGGGGCTGATGCCGTCAGGTCCTGCTGCCTTCCTCACTTTAATCCTCTTCAGCTCACTCCTCACCTGTGCTGCTGTGACAGTCAGTGGTTGGCAGGGGGACTGTGTGCTGGGGGGATGGGTGAGTCCAGGCGAAGTGGGGAGCTGATAGTCCGGTGAAATGAAGAGGAACGGATGCAGGGCATTGTCCAGCTGTGGAAGAGGGAGCATGCAGCTGTGCAGGGGGAGGGGCGGGTGACCGATCAAACCTCAAGAAGTGAGCATTTAAATCATTCACCCACTGTAGATCCCCCTCTGTCTGGGCAGGGGGGATTTTGAAGCCCGAGATGGTTTTCAGGCTCCTCCACACTCCCTGAATGTTCTTCTGCTGCAGCTGCTCCTCCATCCTCCTCTTGTAGCCGGCTAGTGTAATACTTGTGTGTACTTGTACAGGGCGGTGTGTAATACTTGTGTGTACTTGTGTACTTGTACAGAGCGGTGTGTAATACTTGTGTGTACTTGTGTACTTGTACAGGGCGGTGTGTAATACTTGTGTGTACTTGTACAGGGCGGTGTGTGTACTTGTACAGGGCGGTGTGTGTACTTGTACAGGGCGGTGTGTGTACTTGTACAGGGCGGTGTGTGTACTTGTACAGGGCGGTGTGTGTGTACTTGTACAGGGCGGTGTGTGTGTACTTGTACAGGGCGGTGTGTAATACTTGTGTGTACTTGTACAGGGCGGTGTGTAATACTTGTGTGTACTTGTACAGGGCGGTGTGTAATACTTGTGTGTACTTGTACAGGGCGGTGTGTAATACTTGTGTGTACTTGTACAGGGCGGTGTGTAATACTTGTGTGTACGTGTGTACTTGTGTACTTGTGTACTTGTACAGGGCGGTGTGTAATACTTGTGTGTACTTGTACAGGGCGGTGTGTAATACTTGTGTGTACTTGTACAGGGCGGTGTGTAATACTTGTGTGTACTTGTGTGTACTTGTACAGGGCGGTGTGTAATACTTGTGTGTACGTGTGTACGTGTGTACTTGTGTACTTGTGTACTTGTACAGGGCGGTGTGTAATACTTGTGTGTACTTGTGTGTACTTGTACAGGGCGGTGTGTAATACTTGTGTGTACGTGTGTACTTGTGTACTTGTGTACTTGTACAGGGCGGTGTGTAATACTTGTGTGTACTTGTACAGGGCGGTGTGTAATACTTGTGTGTACTTGTACAGGGCGGTGTGTAATACTTGTGTGTACTTGTACAGGGCGGTGTGTAATACTTGTGTGTACGTGTGTACTTGTGTACTTGTGTACTTGTACAGGGCGGTGTGTAATACTTGTGTGTACTTGTACAGGGCGGTGTGTAATACTTGTGTGTACTTGTACAGGGCGGTGTGTAATACTTGTGTGTACTTGTGTGTACTTGTACAGGGCGGTGTGTAATACTTGTGTGTACGTGTGTACGTGTGTACTTGTGTACTTGTGTACTTGTACAGGGCGGTGTGTAATACTTGTGTGTACTTGTGTGTACTTGTACAGGGCGGTGTGTAATACTTGTGTGTACGTGTGTACGTGTGTACTTGTGTACTTGTGTACTTGTACAGGGCGGTGTGTAATACTTGTGTGTACTTGTACAGGGCGGTGTGTAATACTTGTGTGTACTTGTACAGGGCGGTGTGTAATACTTGTGTGTACTTGTGTACTTGTGTACTTGTACAGGGCGGTGGTGGAGTCTGTACATAAGCTGGATGTCATCATCAGCAGTAAAGCGTCGTACAGAGACGTGTTCAAGCCAGAGAACATCAGTCTAAGGAACAAGTAAGTCCAACTTCTCTTCCTGTCTTCTTGTCTTCTCCTCTTCACTTCTTCACGTCTTCTCTTCTCCTCGTCATCTCCTCTTCTCGTCTTCTCCTCGTCTTCTCGTCTCCTCGTCTTCTCCTTTTCGTCTTCTCTTCTCCTCGTCTCCTCGTCTTCTCGTCTCCTCGTCTTCTCCTCGTCTTCTCCTCTTCTCTTCTCGTGTTCACGTCCTCTCGTCTTCTCGTCTTCTTCTCTTCTCGTCTTCACGTCTTCTCCTCTTCTCGTCTTCTCCTCTTCTCGTCTTCTCCTCATCTCGTCTTCTCTTCACGTCTTCTCTTCTCCTCTTCTCGTGTTCACGTCTTCTCCTCTTCACGTCTTCTCCTCTTCTCGTCTTCTCGTCTTCTCGTCTTCTCCTTCTCGTCTTCTCCTCTTCTCGTCTTCTCGTCTTCTCCTCTTCTCGTCTTCTCCTCTTCGTCTTCTCCTCTTCGTCTTCTCCTTCTCGTCATCTCTTCTCCTCTTCTCATGTTCACGTCTTCTCGTCTTCTCCTTCGTCTTCTCCTCTTCGTCTTCTCCTCTTCTCGTCTTCTCGTCTTCTCTTCTCTTCACGTCTTCTCCTCTTCTCGTGGTCTCGTCTTCTCGGCTTCTCCTCTTCTCGTCTTCTCTTCTCGTCTTCTCGTCTTCTCGTCTTCTCTTCTTCACGTCTTCTCTTCTTCACGTCTTCTCTTCTTCACGTCTTCTCTTCTTCACGTCTTCTCCTCTTCTCGTCTTCTCTTCTTCACGTCTTCTCTTCTTCACGTCTTCTCTTCTTCACGTCTTCTCTTCTTCACGTCTTCTCTTCTTCACGTCTTCTCCTCTTCTCGTCTTCTCCTCTTCTCGTCTTCTCTTCTTCACGTCTTCTCTTCTTCACGTCTTCTCCTCTTCTCGTCTTCTCCTCTTCTCGTCTTCTCTTCTTCACGTCTTCTCTTCTTCACGTCTTCTCTTCTTCACGTCTTCTCCTCTTCACGTCTTCTCCTCTTCTCGTCTTCTCCTCTTCTCGTCTTCTCCTCTTCTCGTCTTCTCCTCTTCTCGTCTTCTCGTCTTCTCTTCTTCACGTCTTCTCCTCTTCACGTCTTCTCCTCTTCTCCTCTTCTCCTCTTCTCCTCTTCACGTCTTCTCGTCTTCTCCTCTTCTCGTCTTCTCCTCTTCTCGTCTTCTCGTCTTCTCTTCTTCACGTCTTCTCCTCTTCACGTCTTCTCCTCTTCTCGTCTTCTCCTCTTCTCGTCTTCTCCTCTTCTCCTCTTCTCGTCTTCTCGTCTTCTCCTCTTCTCGTCTTCTCCTCTTCTCGTCTTCTCCTCTTCTCGTCTTCTCGTCTTCTCTTCTTCACGTCTTCTCCTCTTCACGTCTTCTCCTCTTCTCGTCTTCTCCTCTTCTCGTCTTCTCTTCACGTCTTCTCGTCTTCTCCTCTTCTCGTCTTCTCCTTCTCGTCTTCTCCTCTTCTCCACGTCTTCACGTCTTCTCTTCTCGTCTTCTCGTGTTCACGTCTTCTCTTCTCCTCTTCTCGTGTTCACGTCTTCTCCTCTTCTCCTCTTCTCGGCTTCTCCTCTTCTCGTCTTCTCTTCTTCACGTCTTCTCCTCTTCTCGTCTTCTCCTCTTCTCGTCTTCTCTTCTTCACGTCTTCTCTTCTTCACGTCTTCTCCTCTTCTCGTCTTCTCCTCTTCTCGTCTTCTCTTCTTCACGTCTTCTCTTCTTCACGTCTTCTCTTCTTCACGTCTTCTCCTCTTCACGTCTTCTCCTCTTCTCGTCTTCTCCTCTTCTCGTCTTCTCCTCTTCTCGTCTTCTCCTCTTCTCGTCTTCTCGTCTTCTCTTCTTCACGTCTTCTCCTCTTCACGTCTTCTCCTCTTCTCCTCTTCTCCTCTTCTCCTCTTCTCCTCTTCTCCTCTTCACGTCTTCTCGTCTTCTCCTCTTCTCGTCTTCTCCTCTTCTCGTCTTCTCGTCTTCTCTTCTTCACGTCTTCTCCTCTTCACGTCTTCTCCTCTTCTCGTCTTCTCCTCTTCTCGTCTTCTCCTCTTCTCGTCTTCTCCTCTTCTCCTCTTCTCGTCTTCTCGTCTTCTCGTCTTCTCGTCTTCTCCTCTTCTCGTCTTCTCCTCTTCTCGTCTTCTCGTCTTCTCTTCTTCACGTCTTCTCCTCTTCACGTCTTCTCCTCTTCTCGTCTTCTCCTCTTCTCGTCTTCTCTTCACGTCTTCTCGTCTTCTCCTCTTCTCGTCTTCTCCTTCTCGTCTTCTCCTCTTCTCCACGTCTTCACGTCTTCTCTTCTCGTCTTCTCGTGTTCACGTCTTCTCTTCTCCTCTTCTCGTGTTCACGTCTTCTCCTCTTCTCCTCTTCTCGGCTTCTCCTCTTCTCGTCTTCTCTTCTTCACGTCTTCTCTTCTTCACGTCTTCTCCTCTTCACGTCTTCTCCTCTTCTCCTCTTCTCGTATTCTCGTCTTCTCGTCTTCTCCTCTTCTCGTCTTCTCTTCACGTCTTCTCCTCTTCACGTCTTCTCTTCTCCTCTTCTTGTGTTCACGTCTTCTCGTCTTCTCCTTCGTCTTCTCCTCTTCGTCTTCTCCTCTTCTCGTCTTCTCTTCTTCTCGTCTTCTCTTCACGTCTTCTCTTCTTCACATCTTCTCCTCTTCTCGGCTTCTCCTCTTCTCGTCTTCTCCTCTTCTCGTCTTCTCCTCTTCTCGTTTTCTCGAGAAGACAGTGATTGCACAGTGATTTTATGTACGAGCCACATGGCAAGCCACCCACAGAATATAGACGTGTACAATTAAAAGACAAAGTGATGGATCACATAACATGGCCACAGTATTCTAGTTTCGCAAATCTCCAAAATATTTGCAAAATCCATTTTTATATATATGTCCCCACAGAATGATGCGCACATGTGCTGTACGACCTCAGAGAAACAATGACATAACTCTGCATTCACTGCCTTTTACTATACCTTTGCCCTTCGACCAGTACCACAACCACAATTTACTTGCCCATGGGCTCAGATATGCACGGGATATGTGATTTGTCCCGCTGCCATGACGACACTAGCAATGGGATATGTCTTGTTGTTGTCAGGCTGAGAGAACTCTGTGTCAAACTCATGTTCCTTCACCCTGTGGACTACGGCCGCAAGGCAGAGGAAGTGCTCTGGAGAAAGGTCTACTACGAAGTCATCCAAGTCATCAAGACCAACAAGAAGGTGAGCTCCCTGTCCTTTCTATTGCTCTACTGTTACTCTGTGGACAATGAGTAAAGGACACTTTTGATGCATCACCCTTAAACATGCTCTTGAGCACCTTTTAGTTTAGTATCTTGTGTTTTGCTAAAACAAAACGAAAGTTACGACTGTAACTACGGTTCTATGAATCCCGGATGACCGCCTCTGGCGGTCATCCGGGATTCTGCCTGAAGAGTGGGTCCAGCTCGACTCAGACGGTCCCTCTTCTGCCTGAAGAGTGGGTCCAGCTCCAGTCTCCTTGTCCGTCTGTCCGTCTGTGAGAGTCGGATCTCTCCTTCACTGGAACTCCTCCAGGTTTCTACGCTTTTTTCCCAAAGAGGTTTTTTTGTAGTTTTTCCTGGCCGAGAAGGAGAGTCTAAGGACAGAGGACCCTGGGACATCGTCCCTCGCCACCACGGACATTGTCTGACTTCATCGCCACCACAGACATTGTTGATTCATTTCTCCCTGTGGCCCTCAGAGGCAACTGTTGTTGTGATTTTGGGCCTTACAAAAATAAATTGATTTGATTTGATTTGATTTGCATAAAGCACTGGATGATCATCCTTGCGCATACACAGGTCGAGAATTAATAACAAAAAAGTCACCTTTGACCCCCCGGTGGCTCACGTGAGTCTATATAGTCACGTGACACCGGGAGCTCAGTCCCTGGAAACCTCGCAAAGCACGAGAATTCCGAGGGACCGGATGCTCTGGCGGTCATCCGGGATTCATAGAACCGTAGTTACAGTCGTAACTTTTGTTCTATTTCATCCCTACTGACCGCCAGAGGCGGTGCATAAAGCACTGGATGATGAATACCAGCAGAGTCCCGAGGAATAGACAAAACCATACCTCAATGGGACGCAGAAGAGTGTTGCCGGAGAACCTCTTCCAGCGGTTGTGGAGAAACCACATTCACCCTGTAGAATCTTGCAAATGTATTCGGGGATGTCCAAGGGGCGGTTGTGCCTCTCCGACAAAATAACCTTTGGAACAAAATCTATATTCGGCCAAAGGGAAACCCCAGAGTTGTCGGGGTGCCAACGAAAACAGGAGTCTGCCACGGACAAAGCCTGGAGCTCACTCACCCGCTTCGCAGAGGCCATCGCCAGAAGGAATGCCGTCTTCATTGACAGCCATTTAAGGTCAACCTGCAACAGAGGCTCAAATGGAGAGGATCGCAACGCCTCCAGCACCAGGGACAGGTCCCAGGCCGGGGCCACAGACCGGGCCGGCGGATGCAAACGCCGAGCACCCTTTAGAAAAAGGGAAATATCTTGTTTACGGCCAACCGAGAAACCATTCCACCCCACATGCCCACAAGAAATTGCGGCAATGTATACCTTCAGGGTAGATGGAGAGCGCCCCTGGCCAAGTAGCTCCTGCAGGAATGCGAGCACCGTTGACACAGCACAATGCACTGGATCCTCCCCGCTTTTGCGACACCAGGCGTCAAACAGTTTCCACTTGCAGGAATACAGAAGACGGGTAGACCGGGCACGAGCATTGCTTATTGTGTTCCCAATCTCCCCGGCGTACTTCGAGAAGGTCAGGCCGGGCCCTGCAGCGGCCATACCCAGAGCTTCAGGCGCTCGGGATTGGGGTGCAGAATCTGACCCCCTAGTTGAGAGAGGAGATCCCGCCTGGGGGGGAGACGTCCCGCTGTGCCGCAGCAGAGCCTGCGCAGCAAAGGAAACCATGTCCTCCCTGGCCAAAACGGGGCCACAAGCAGGAGACTGTGGCCCTCCTGAAAGACCCTGAGAAGCGTCTTATGAATCAGGGGGAATGGGGGAAATGCATAAAGCATCATCCTCGGCCAGTCGTGAGCCAGTGCGTCCTGACCCAGTGGGCTGGCCCTGTCTGCCAGCGAGAACCACTGAGGGCAGTGTGTCGCGTCGCGGGAGGCAAAAAGATCCACCTGTGCCCTGCCGAAGGTCTCCAAAATGTCCCTCACCACCTCCGGGTGAAGCTGCCAGTCCCCCGGCAGCGGCCGATGGCGAGACAGGAAGTCCGCGGACACATTCCAAACCCCCGGAATGTGAACAGCGCTCAGACTGGCAAGGCGCTGGGTAGCCCAAGTCAGGACCCGTTGTGCAATCCTGAACAGGGTCACCGACCCAGTGCCGCCCTGGTGATTTATGTGAAAAACCACACTGGTGTTGTCGGACCGTACCATGACAAGACGGCCGCGCAGGTGTGGCAAGAAATGGCGCAGCGCTAGCTCGACAGCCAAGAACTCCAGCACATTGATGTGCAGCCTGCTCTGCCTCTGGGACCATGACCCTTGCACCATCCGTGCCTGCCATGTCGCACCCCAGCCTAGGAGGGATGCGTCGGTGTACACAACCTCCCGTCTGGAAGGAAGAGGCCCCAGCGGAACGCCCTGTGTCATAAAGGCCTCGTTCCGCCACCTGCATAGAGACACCCGGCATTGGGGAGATACGGGTAGCCGCTGCCGCCTGTGATCCTGACGTGTGGGGTCCAGGTGTAGGCTGTTGAGCCACATCTGAAGGGGGCGCAAAGACAGCAGCCCCAGAGGAACCACCGTTGCGGCCGCAGTCAGCTTGCCCAAGAGGCTTAGGAACAAGACGTAGGGAAGAGAACTCCCCTGTCGAAAGTCCCGCAACATTCCCAAAATATCGTCCACCCGCTTGGGCGAAGGGCGTGCAGTCGCTGTATGGGAGTCGAGGACCATGCCGAGGAAAGTTGCTACCTGTGACGGCGCAAGGCAACTCTTTGCCAAGTTCACCCGCAGCCCCAAGTTGGCCACGTGCCTGAGCACAGTCTCTGTATCTTGAAGCGCCTGCTCGTGGCTGGGCGCACAAATGAGCCAGTCGTCCAGATAGGGCAGAATCCGCAACCCCTGGGCCTGCAAGGGGGACAAGGCTGCAGCGACGCACCTTGTAAACACTCGAGGGGACAGATAACCCGAATGGCAGGACCCTGAACTGGAAGTGTTCTCCCCGGAAAGCAAAGCGGAGAAACTTCCAATGTGGCGGTGCAATGGGGACATGAAAATATGCATCCTTCAGGTCTACTGTTGTGAACCAGTCGCCTGGGGAGATCGCCTGGAGCACTTGTCTGACCGCCAACATTCTGAAAGGGAGTACCTTTAAAAACATATTTAGACCCCTGAGGTCCAGAACTGGGCGTAAATCGCCCGTCTTCTTGGGTACTAAAAAATAACGGGAATAAAAGCCCCCTGGATCCAGCAGGGGGTCCACAGGAACTATCGCCCCCTTGTCCAGCAAGGTGCGAATCTCCTGAGAGAGCGCCTGCGCCTTGGCCGAATCCTGAATAACTGTCATTCGGATCCGACCAGGAACAGGAGGCCGGCGGCGGAACTGCAGACGATACCCTTCGGACAGCGTGGCCAGCACCCAAATATCTGGGGAGTGAGCCGTCCAGTACTCCAGCTGTCCTGGGGAAAAATGTCCGACCGCCGGCCCTGTGGCCTCATCTGGAGGCCCCTCGACCCCGCCCGGGTTTGTGGGGGCCACGGCCGGGCTGTGAGGAACGGGACGCACGGGACGGACGAAATCCAAATCTTGGGGCCTGTTGCAAGTCTGAGTCATGATGGGGCGGTGGTGTGTATCTCCGTGAAGGAACGGGAGGGGCGGCCTGAGCCGGTCGATGAGACCCCCGCCTATGAAGCCCCGCCAACTGTTGCCGTGTACGGCAAGCCTGGGCCGTGCGCTCTAGAGCCTCCAGGGCGGCCGGGCCAAATAGTTCTCCGGGAAGAACTGGAACACCCCTCAAGGTCTTCCTACTGGCCTCAGAGAGCGGAGACTGTGCCAGCCATACTTGGCGGCGAGCTTGCACTAATGTAGAGAGCAGTCGCCCTAGTTCCCTTGACATGAGGGCAAAAGCCTGCAAGGAGGCATCAACCAGCCCATGTGTTGGTTGGTCCACTGCCACCGTCTCAAGGGAAACCCACAGGCCAAGCATTAAATGAGACAAAGAGTTCCCAATGCGACCCATACGAGCTCCCATGTCGTACGCCTTACACAGAAGGTCGTCTGTAACCCTGCACTGTGGTCGTGGACACCGGGCATTAGTCCGTAAAGTCTCCTCTGGGCGGACGATGAGGGAGGCAATAGCCGGCTCCACTGCCGGCATATGTCCCAGGCCAAGCTTCTGAGAATCCTGCATCAGTGCCAAAACCCTGCCATCTGAAGTAGGCCTCGAAAATGCCTTTGGGTCTGTCCAATAGGCATGCAGTTCCTTAATGTACTCCTCCGAGGGAGGAACTGCAAAGTGGGACGCTGCAGCCTGGCGCCGAAAGAAGGCGCTCGAGGGTGCCGCCTCATCCCGCGGAACCTCCAGCTTTAAGCGGGAAAGTGCCGTCCGCAAAGCCGCTGTGACAGTGTCATCACTGTCGGCCTGAGAGCCGGCAGAGGCCAGTGAGCCAGATTCTGAAACTCTGGAGCTCAGAAGGTCAGAATCCAGCTGAAACTGCGTGTCTGAAGCAGCCACAGATATGACGTCATCATATACTGAGGCTGTGCCATGCCCCTCATGCCGTTGTGCCACCACACGACTGGCATCAGTCTGGAGAGTTTGGATAACTGCCCGCATTTGGGCCAGTTCAGATGTCAGCGTGCTCACTTGAGCCGCTAACTTCCCGGGGCCCTTTTTCTTAAATGGGGGGCCGCCTTGAGTAGCCGTGGACGGCCGCTTGAGACCCCCAGTCTGGCCAGCTGGTAACTGACTCGGAGGCGCCACAGACAACCAGTCTGAAGTGTCCTCGAAAGCCGCCAAGCGCGCCACGCGCACAGACCGGGGCATAACCGAACAGTTGGAGCAAGCATCATCGGAGAGTGCCTCCCGAAGATGATCCACTCCAAGACAAGCAGGGCAGAGATCATGCCCATCGTCAGGCTGCAGCGGTGCCAGGCAGGACCGGCAGCACAGGGACTCCAGCATGATAAGACCGGAGCCAATAGAGTCGGGTCGAGCGGAATGCCACTAGCGACTCTAAGATGTAAAACCTCTTACCTACCCCGGTAAGAGGGGCGCAGCGGGGTCAGGTCGAGCAGTGAACGCCACTAATGACCCGCTATGTGAATGAGACGCGCAGGATCAGACTGAGCTGAGCACGCCACTAATGACCCAATGTAAACACAAAACCAGCTACATGTAACCACCAGGTCGAGCCGAAAACGCCACCGCTGGTGTGTAACTGGCTGAAAACAAAGCAGTTCAGAACTAATGACCCGAACACGGCTATAGTTAGAACTTAGAGCCGCGCGGCTGTATCAGTAAACCAAACAACCGGCTATAGCACGGATAAACACAGAACCGGGTACAATTGTACGGTTCAAATTCAACTAAAAACTACCGAGCGCACGGCTACGGCGAAATGCATTAAAGGGGTACTTACCAGTCGTAGAAAACAACGTAAATATACCTCCTATTGCAACAGGTCCGACACGCTTGTGCAGCCCCAGGAGGGCGAGCGAACTCGCTGCACCGACTGTTCCACAGTCACAGGGCTAACAGGCTACAAGCGGCAAAACAAACCAACTTTGTGGGAAAACAGCAATATTAGCCGAACAACCACGTATACAACCTGCATGCGAGAAGGTGAAAAGGGACTGAGCTCCCGGTGTACGTGACTATATAGACTCACGTGAGCCACCGGGGGGTCAAAGGTGACTTTTTTGTTATTAATTCTCGACCTGTGTATGCGCAAGGATGATCATCCAGTGCTTTATGCACCGCCTCTGGCGGTCAGTAGGGATGAAATAGAACTGTTTTTACAAAAAAACATCACTTCCTGAGTAACTGAGCTTTAGCACCATCTACTGGCTGCAAAGGGAATTACAGTGGCGGGCTACAAGGGAAACGGACATCACACATCCCAGAGTAATGTAAAGCGTGTACATTGATGATATCTCTGTGCTTGTGTTGGCAGCACATCCACAGCCACAGCGTCCTGGAGTGTGCCTACCGCACCCACCTCATCGCTGGAGTGGGCTTCTACCAGCACCTGCTGCTCTACATCCAGTCACACTACCAGCTGGAGCTGCACCACTGCATGGACTGGACCCACGTGTGGGACCCCCTCATGGGTCAGACTCACTACATACTACACACACTACACCCCCCCCCCCCCCACCCCAGCTGTGGCCCTGGTGCCCTCTCACACACTGTCCCCCCCCCCCCCCGGAGCTGTGGCCCTGGTGCCCTCTCACACACTGCCCCCCCCTGAGCTGTGGCCCTGGTGACCTCTCACACATTGTCCCCCCCCCGAGCTGTGGCCCTGGTGCCCTCTCACACATTGTCCCCCCCTGAGCTGTGGCCCTGGTGCCCTCTCACACACTGCCCCCCCCTGAGCTGTGGCCCTGGTGCCCTCTCACACACTGTCCCCCCCTGAGCTGTGGCCCTGGTGCCCTCTCACACACTGTCCCCCCCCCGAGCTGTGGCCCTGGTGCCCTCTCACACACTGTCCCCCCCTGAGCTGTGGCCCTGGTGCCCTCTCACACATTGTCCCCCCCTGAGCTGTGGCCCTGGTGCCCTCTCACACACTGCCCCCCCCTGAGCTGTGGCCCTGGTGCCCTCTCACACATTGTCCCCCCCTGAGCTGTGGCCCTGGTGCCCTCTCACACATTGTCCCCCCCTGAGCTGTGGCCCTGGTGCCCTCTCACACACTGCCCCCCCCTGAGCTGTGGCCCTGGTGCCCTCTCACACATTGTCCCCCCCCTGAGCTGTGGCCCTGGTGCCCTCTTACACACTGTCCCCCCCTGAGCTGTGGCCCTGGTGCCCTCTCACACACTGCCCCCCCCTGATCTGTGGCCCTGGTGCCCTCTCACACATTGTCCCCCCTCCTGAGCTGTGGCCCTGGTGCCCTCTCACACACTGCCCCCCCCCTGAGCTGTGGCCCTGGTGCCCTCTCACACACTGTCCCCCCCCCCGAGCTGTGGCCCTGGTGCCCTCTCACACATTGTCCCCCCCCTGAGCTGTGGCCCTGGTGCCCTCTCACACATTGTCCCCCCTGAGCTGTGGCCCTGGTGCCCTCTTACACACTGTCCCCCCCTGAGCTGTGGCCCTGGTGCCCTCTCACACATTGTCCCCCCTGAGCTGTGGCCCTGGTGCCCTCTTACACACTGTCCCCCCCTGAGCTGTGGCCCTGGTGCCCTCTCACACACTGCCCCCCCCTGAGCTGTGGCCCTGGTGACCTCTCACACATTGTCCCCCCCCCGAGCTGTGGCCCTGGTGCCCTCTCACACATTGTCCCCCCCTGAGCTGTGGCCCTGGTGCCCTCTCACACACTGCCCCCCCCTGAGCTGTGGCCCTGGTGCCCTCTCACACACTGTCCCCCCCTGAGCTGTGGCCCTGGTGCCCTCTCACACACTGTCCCCCCCCCGAGCTGTGGCCCTGGTGCCCTCTCACACACTGTCCCCCCCTGAGCTGTGGCCCTGGTGCCCTCTCACACATTGTCCCCCCCTGAGCTGTGGCCCTGGTGCCCTCTCACACACTGCCCCCCCCTGAGCTGTGGCCCTGGTGCCCTCTCACACATTGTCCCCCCCTGAGCTGTGGCCCTGGTGCCCTCTCACACATTGTCCCCCCCTGAGCTGTGGCCCTGGTGCCCTCTCACACACTGCCCCCCCCTGAGCTGTGGCCCTGGTGCCCTCTCACACATTGTCCCCCCCCTGAGCTGTGGCCCTGGTGCCCTCTTACACACTGTCCCCCCCTGAGCTGTGGCCCTGGTGCCCTCTCACACACTGCCCCCCCCTGATCTGTGGCCCTGGTGCCCTCTCACACATTGTCCCCCCTCCTGAGCTGTGGCCCTGGTGCCCTCTCACACACTGCCCCCCCCCTGAGCTGTGGCCCTGGTGCCCTCTCACACACTGTCCCCCCCCCCGAGCTGTGGCCCTGGTGCCCTCTCACACATTGTCCCCCCCCTGAGCTGTGGCCCTGGTGCCCTCTCACACATTGTCCCCCCTGAGCTGTGGCCCTGGTGCCCTCTTACACACTGTCCCCCCCTGAGCTGTGGCCCTGGTGCCCTCTCACACATTGTCCCCCCTGAGCTGTGGCCCTGGTGCCCTCTTACACACTGTCCCCCCCTGAGCTGTGGCCCTGGTGCCCTCTCACACATTGTCCCCCCCTGAGCTGTGGCCCTGGTGCCCTCTCACACATTGTCCCCCCCCTGAGCTGTGGCCCTGGTGCCCTCTCACACATTGTCCCCCCTGAGCTGTGGCCCTGGTGCCCTCTTACACACTCTCCCCCCCTGAGCTGTGGCCCTGGTGCCCTCTCACACACTGCCCCCCCCCTGAGCTGTGGCCCTGGTGCCCTCTCACACATTGTCCCCCCCTGAGCTGTGGCCCTGGTGCCCTCTCACACATTGTCCCCCCTGAGCTGTGGCCCTGGTGCCCTCTTACACACTGTCCCCCCCTGAGCTATGGCCCTGGTGCCCTCTCACACATTGTCCCCCCCCTGAGCTGTGGCCCTGGTGCCCTCTCACACATTGTCCCCCCCCCTGAGCTGTGGCCCTGGTGCCCTCTCACACACTGCCCCCCCCCTGAGCTGTGGCCCTGGTGCCCTCTTACACACTGTCCCCCCCTGAGCTGTGGCCCTGGTGCCCTCTCACACATTGTCCCCCCCCTGAGCTGTGGCCCTGGTGCCCTCTCACACATTGTCCCCCCTGAGCTGTGGCCCTGGTGCCCTCTCACACACTGTCCCCCCTGAGCTGTGGCCCTGGTGCCCTCTTACACACTGTCCCCCCCTGAGCTGTGGCCCTGGTGCCCTCTTACACACTGTCCCCGCCTGAGCTGTGGCCCTGGTGCCCTCTCACACATTGTCCCCCCCCTGAGCTGTGGCCCTGGTGCCCTCTCACACACTGCCCCCCCCTGAGCTGTGGCCCTGGTGCCCTCTCACACACTGCCCCCCCCTGAGCTGTGGCCCTGGTGCCCTCTCACACACTGCCCCCCCCCTGAGCTGTGGCCCTGGTGCCCTCTCACACACTGCCCCCCCCCTGAGCTGTGGCCCTGGTGCCCTCTTACACACTGTCCCCCCCTGAGCTGTGGCCCTGGTGCCCTCTCACACATTGTCCCCCCCCTGAGCTGTGGCCCTGGTGCCCTCTCACACACTGCCCCCCCCTGAGCTGTGGCCCTGGTGCCCTCTCACACATTGTCCCCCCCCTGAGCTGTGGCCCTGGTGCCCTCTCACACATTGTCCCCCCCCCTGAGCTGTGGCCCTGGTGCCCTCTCACACACTGCCCCCCCCTGAGCTGTGGCCCTGGTGCCCTCTCACACATTGTCCCCCCCCTGAGCTGTGGCCCTGGTGCCCTCTCACACATTGTCCCCCCTGAGCTGTGGCCCTGGTGCCCTCTTACACACTGTCCCCCCCTGAGCTGTGGCCCTGGTGCCCTCTCACACACTGCCCCCCCCCCTGAGCTGTGGCCCTGGTGCCCTCTCACACATTGTCCCCCCCTGAGCTGTGGCCCTGGTGCCCTCTTACACACTGCCCCCCCTTGAGCTGTGGCCCTGGTGCCCTCTCACACACTGTCCCCCCCTGAGCTGTGGCCCTGGTGCCCTCTCACACATTGTCCCCCCCCTGAGCTGTGGCCCTGGTGCCCTCTCACACACTGCCCCCCCCCTGAGCTGTGGCCCTGGTGCCCTCTTACACACTGTCCCCCCCTGAGCTGTGGCCCTGGTGCCCTCTCACACATTGTCCCCCCCCTGAGCTGTGGCCCTGGTGCCCTCTCACACATTGTCCCCCCCCCTGAGCTGTGGCCCTGGTGCCCTCTCACACACTGCCCCCCCCCTGAGCTGTGGCCCTGGTGCCCTCTTACACACTGTCCCCCCCTGAGCTGTGGCCCTGGTGCCCTCTCACACATTGTCCCCCCCCTGAGCTGTGGCCCTGGTGCCCTCTCACACACTGCCCCCCCCTGAGCTGTGGCCCTGGTGCCCTCTCACACACTGCCCCCCCCCTGAGCTGTGGCCCTGGTGCCCTCTTACACACTGCCCCCCCCTGAGCTGTGGCCCTGGTGCCCTCTCACACACTGCCCCCCCCCTGAGCTGTGGCCCTGGTGCCCTCTCACACATTGTCCCCCCCCTGAGCTGTGGCCCTGGTGCCCTCTCACACATTGTCCCCCCTGAGCTGTGGCCCTGGTGCCCTCTTACACACTGTCCCCCCCTGAGCTGTGGCCCTGGTGCCCTCTCACACACTGCCCCCCCCCTGAGCTGTGGCCCTGGTGCCCTCTCACACATTGTCCCCCCCTGAGCTGTGGCCCTGGTGCCCTCTCACACATTGTCCCCCCTGAGCTGTGGCCCTGGTGCCCTCTCACACATTGTCCCCCCCCTGAGCTGTGGCCCTGGTGCCCTCTCACACATTGTCCCCCCCCCTGAGCTGTGGCCCTGGTGCCCTCTCACACACTGCCCCCCCCCTGAGCTGTGGCCCTGGTGCCCTCTTACACACTGTCCCCCCTGAGCTGTGGCCCTGGTGCCCTCTCACACATTGTCCCCCCCCTGAGCTGTGGCCCTGGTGCCCTCTCACACATTGTCCCCCCCTGAGCTGTGGCCCTGGTGCCCTCTCACACATTGTCCCCCCTGAGCTGTGGCCCTGGTGCCCTCTTACACACTGCCCCCCCCCTGAGCTGTGGCCCTGGTGCCCTCTCACACATTGTCCCCCCTGAGCTGTGGCCCTGGTGCCCTCTCACACACTGCCCCCCCCCCTGAGCTGTGGCCCTGGTGCCCTCTCACACATTGTCCCCCCCTGAGCTGTGGCCCTGGTGCCCTCTCACACATTGTCCCCCCTGAGCTGTGGCCCTGGTGCCCTCTTACACACTGCCCCCCCCTGAGCTGTGGCCCTGGTGCCCTCTCACACACTGTCCCCCCCTGAGCTGTGGCCCTGGTGCCCTCTCACACATTGTCCCCCCCCTGAGCTGTGGCCCTGGTGCCCTCTTACACACTGTCCCCCCCTGAGCTGTGGCCCTGGTGCCCTCTCACACATTGTCCCCCCCCTGAGCTGTGGCCCTGGTGCCCTCTCACACACTGCCCCCCCCTGAGCTGTGGCCCTGGTGCCCTCTCACACACTGCCCCCCCCCTGAGCTGTGGCCCTGGTGCCCTCTCACACACTGCCCCCCCCTGAGCTGTGGCCCTGGTGCCCTCTCACACACTGCCCCCCCCTGAGCTGTGGCCCTGGTGCCCTCTCACACACTGCCCCCCCCTGAGCTGTGGCCCTGGTGCCCTCTCACACACTGCCCCCCCCTGAGCTGTGGCCCTGGTGCCCTCTCACACACTGCCCCCCCCTGAGCTGTGGCCCTGGTGCCCTCTCACACACTGCCCCCCCCTGAGCTGTGGCCCTGGTGCCCTCTCACACATTGTCCCCCCCCCTGAGCTGTGGCCCTGGTGCCCTCTCACACACTGCCCCCCCCCTGAGCTGTGGCCCTGGTGCCCTCTCACACACTGCCCCCCCCTGAGCTGTGGCCCTGGTGCCCTCTCACACACTGCCCCCCCCTGAGCTGTGGCCCTGGTGCCCTCTCACACACTGCCCCCCCCTGAGCTGTGGCCCTGGTGCCCTCTCACACACTGCCCCCCCTGAGCTGTGGCCCTGGTGCCCTCTCACACATTGTCCCCCCCTGAGCTGTGGCCCTGGTGCCCTCTCACACACTGCCCCCCCCAATCTCTATCTTATTGAAATGTGATTAACTGCACAGCTCATATCTCTATGGAGACGACGAGATGATGCCAACAGGACAAATTACAGGTCAGATCTGTGGAGAGACATTTTTGAACAATAAAAAACATCTTATTGTTTTATGGCGTATTAGGCAAAGCAATAACATTAGCATTATGTGTTTTTTTTACATCACTCCACTTAAACATACATTTTAAATATTAGAATTCTGGTGTGAAGATGAAACGTTTGTAAAACTGGTTTTGCCGTGTGTTTTCACAGGTCGTAAGAAGCCTTTGTCTGCGTCTCCCAAAGAGATGGAGTGGGCTCAGTTAGCGTGCCACCGCTGCCTGGTTTACCTCGGAGATTTAGGTAAACTTTACACCTATTTGCATCTGAAGTATATTTTGACCTGGACCCTGCATCTGCAACTGCGTCTGCGAGTGCAACTGCTGTGTAACTGTGTGTGTAACACTAACTGTGTGCGTAACTCTGTGTAACTGTGTGTGTAACACTAACTGTGTGCATAACTTTGTGTAATGCTGTGTAACTGTGCCTAACACTAACTGTGTGCGTAACGCTGTGTAACCGTGTGCGTAACACTAATTGTGTGCGTAACGCTGTGTAACTGTGTGTGTAACACTAATTGTGTGCGTAACGCTGTGTAACTGTGTGTGTAACACTAACTGTGTGCGTAACGCTGTGTAACACTAACTGTGTGTGTAACGCTGTGTAACTGTGTGAGTAACTCTGTGTAACACTAACTGTGTGCGTAAAGCTGTGTAACTGTGTGTAACACTAACTGTGTGCGTAACGCTGTGTAACTGTGTGTAACACTAACTGTGTGCGTAACGCTGTGTAACTGTGTGTGTAACACTAACTGTGTGCGTAACGCTGTGTAACTGTGTGTGTAACACTAACTGTGTGCGTAACGCTGTGTAACTGTGTGTGTAACACTAACTGTGTGCGTAACGCTGTGTAACTGTGTGTAACACTAACTGTGTGCATAACTGTGTGTAACTGTGTGTGTAACACTAACTGTGTGCATAACTTTGTGTAATGCTGTGTAACTGTGCCTAACACTAACTGTGTGCGTAACGCTGTGTAACCGTGTGCGTAACACTAATTGTGTGCGTAACGCTGTGTAACTGTGTGTGTAACACTAATTGTGTGCGTAACGCTGTGTAACTGTGTGTGTAACACTAATTGTGTGCGTAACGCTGTGTAACTGTGTGTGTAACACTAACTGTGTGCGTAACGCTGTGTAACACTAACTGTGTGCGTAACGCTGTGTAACTGTGTGAGTAACTCTGTGTAACACTAACTGTGTGCGTAAAGCTGTGTAACTGTGTGTAACACTAACTGTGTGCGTAACGCTGTGTAACTGTGTGTAACACTAACTGTGTGCGTAACGCTGTGTAACTGTGTGTGTAACACTAACTGTGTGCGTAACGCTGTGTAACTGTGTGTGTAACACTAACTGTGTGCGTAACGCTGTGTAACTGTGTGTAACACTAACTGTGTGCATAACTGTGTGTAACTGTGTGTGTAACACTAACTGTGTGCGTAACGCTGTGTAACTGTGTGTGTAACACTAACTCTGTGCATAACTGTGTGTAACTGTGTGTGTAACACTAACTGTGTGCGTAACGCTGTGTAACTGTGTGTGTAACACTAACTGTGTGCGTAACGCTGTGTAACTGTGTGTGTAACACTAACTGTGTGCGTAACGCTGTGTAACTGTGTGTGTAACACTAACTGTGTGCATAACTGTGTGTAACTGTGTGTGTAACACTAACTGTGTGCGTAACGCTGTGTAACTGTGTGTGTAACACTAACTGTGTGCATAACTGTGTGTAACTGTGTGTGTAACTAACTGTGTGCGTAACGCTGTGTAACTGTGTGTGTAACACTAACTGTGTGCGTAACGCTGTGTAACTGTGTGTAACACTAACTGTGTGCGTAACGCTGTGTAACTGTGTGTGTAACACTAACTGTGTGCGTAACGCTGTGTAACTGTGTGTGTAACACTAACTGTGTGCATAACTGTGTGTAACTGTGTGTGTAACACTAACTGTGTGCATAACTGTGTGTAACTGTGTGTGTAACACTAACTGTGTGCGTAACACTGTGTAACTGTGTGTAACACTAACTGTGTGCATAACTGTGTGTAACTGTGTGTGTAACACTAACTGTGTGCGTAACGCTGTGTAACTGTGTGTGTAACACTAACTGTGTGCGTAACGCTGTGTAACTGTGTGTGTAACACTAACTGTGTGCGTAACGCTGTGTAACTGTGTGTGTAACACTAACTGTGTGCGTAACGCTGTGTAACTGTGTGTGTAACACTAACTGTGTGCATAACTGTGTGTAACTGTGTGTGTAACACTAACTGTGTGCGTAACGCTGTGTAACTGTGTGTGTAACACTAACTGTGTGTACCTGTTCAGCGCGTTACCAGAATGAGCTGGCAGGAGTGGAGGCGGAGCAGCTGGCCGAGAGGTTCTATCACCAGGCTCTTTCAGTCATGCCTCTTGTGGGTGAGTGGAGCCTGGGCACACTCACAGCAGCACCTAGCACCTTTGTACTTCAGCTTCATGAAGGGACGTACTGTGACCGCTCTAGGACATTGACATGGGTTCACGTGACATAAAGACAGAGGCGGTTGTGGTTAATTTTGATTGTTGTTGTTTTTTCAGCCTTTTAGCTTTCAGAAATCAGATGTTGGATATGTGTTCTGGTTCACATGTCTGTAATTACTGGACCTATCCACATTAAGCAAAAATGGGTACAAAACCTGACCTTAATACCAGATCTCACAACCTGAACCAGACAGGCCTGAAACTGTTGTTCAGAGGAACAAATGTATGCTACATAGGTCTGGG
>NW_027315945.1:2267669-2322669 GCF_026437365.1 Eucyclogobius newberryi | reverse complement strand
CATGTGTCCTCTAATGCTGTCCACACATGTGTCCTCTAATGCTGTCCACACATGTGTCCTCTAATGCTGTCCACACATGTGTCCTCTAATGCTGTCCACACGTGTCCTCTAATGCTGTCCACACGTGTCCTCTAATGCTGTCCACACGTGTCCTCTAATGCTGTCCACACATGTGTCCTCTAATGCTGTCCACACATGTCTTCTAATGCTGTCCACACATGTGTCCTCTAATGCTGTCCACACATGTGTCCTCTAATGCTGTCCACACATGTGTCCTCTAATGCTGTCCACACATGTCTTCTAATGCTGTCCACACATGTCCTCTAATGCTGTCCACACATGTGTCCTCTAATGCTGTCCACACATGTGTCCTCTAATGCTGTCCACACATGTGTCCTCTAATGCTGTCCACACGTGTCTTCTAATGCTGTCCACACGTGTCCTCTAATGCTGTCCACACGTGTCCTCTAATGCTGTCCACACATGTGTCCTCTAATGCTGTCCACACATGTGTCCTCTAATGCTGTCCACACATGTGTCCTCTAATGCTGTCCACACATGTGTCCTCTAATGCTGTCCACACATGTGTCCTCTAATGCTGTCCACACATGTGTCCTCTAATGCTGTCCACACATGTGTCCTCTAATGCTGTCCACACATGTGTCCTCTAATGCTGTCCACACATGTGTCCTCCGCAGGCATGCCCTTTAACCAACTGGGCACATTGGCCGGCAGCAAGTTCTACAACGTGGAAGCCACTTACTACTACCTACGCTGGTGAGCCACGCCCCAAACACACACTTAAAAGGTCATGTGACATTTGAGGTTTTTTTGGGGTGTCCACTTATATTACATTTCATCTAAAATCACCGAATTATGTAAATTAAAGATGCTCTACCTGATTTTTATTGGCTTATATCATCCAAATGATTCACCACAATGACTTTTTAAAAGCACGTTTCACAAATCTAAGGCCAGATCTTGTAATAATAGAATAATAGAGCGCTATTAAAATGGTCAGTTGGTGCGACCTGTGGGACTGTTCTGTACCTCCCACGTCTCTGCTGCTCCAAAACTCACACAAACAATAGCAGCACATACGAGCTCATGGCTGGTATAGTATTGTCCAAGCTCCCGCCCGCTCTGCAGTGCTACCAAAACATCTGACCGCTCACTAGTCTAATGTTGACCCACGTGGTCCTGTTCAAATGCAGAAGACTTTGTGTCACGTGTCTCTCACATGTAGAAGACTTTGTGTCACGTGTCTCTCACATGTAGAAGACTTTGTGTCACGTGTCTCTCACATGTAGAAGACTTTGTGTCACGTGTCTCTCACATGCAGAAGACTTTGTGTCACGTGTCTCTCACATGTAGAAGACTTTGTCACGTGTCTCTCACATGCAGAAGACTTTGTGTCACGTGTCTCTCACATGTAGAAGACTTTGTGTCACGTGTCTCTCACATGTAGAAGACTTTGTGTCACGTGTCTCTCACATGTAGAAGACTTTGTGTCACGTGTCTCTCACATGCAGAAGACTTTGTGTCACGTGTCTCTCACATGTAGAAGACTTTGTGTCACGTGTCTCTCACATGCAGAAGACTTTGTCTCGTGTCTCTCACATGTAGAAGACTTTGTGTCACGTGTCTCTCACATGCAGACGACTTTGTGTCTCGTGTCTCTCACATGTAGAAGACTTTGTGTCTCGTGTCTCTCACATGTAGAAGACTTTGTGTCACGTGTCTCTCACATGTAGAAGACTTTGTGTCACGTGTCTCTCACATGTAGAAGACTTTGTGTCACGTGTCTCTCACATGTAGAAGACTTTGTGTCACGTGTCTCTCACATGTAGAAGACTTTGTGTCACGTGTCTCTCACATGCTGAAGACTTTGTCACGTGTCTCTCACATGCTGAAGACTTTGTCTCGTGTCTCTCACATGTAGAAGACTTTGTGTCTCGTGTCTCTCACATGTAGAAGACTTTGTGTCACGTGTCTCTCACATGCAGAAGACTTTGTGTCACGTGTCTCTCACATGTAGAAGACTTTGTGTCACGTGTCTCTCACATGCTGAAGACTTTGTCACGTGTCTCTCACATGCTGAAGACTTTGTGTCACGTGTCTCTCACATGTAGAAGACTTTGTGTCACGTGTCTCTCACATGCTGAAGACTTTGTCACGTGTCTCTCACATGCTGAAGACTTTGTCTCGTGTCTCTCACATGTAGAAGACTTTGTGTCTCGTGTCTCTCACATGTAGAAGACTTTGTGTCACGTGTCTCTCACATGTAGAAGACTTTGTGTCACGTGTCTCTCACATGCAGAAGACTTTGTGTCACGTGTCTCTCACATGTAGAAGACTTTGTGTCACGTGTCTCTCACATGCTGAAGACTTTGTCACGTGTCTCTCACATGCAGAAAACTTTGTGTCACGTGTCTCTCACATGTAGAAGACTTTGTGTCACGTGTCTCTCACATGCTGAAGACTTTGTCACGTGTCTCTCACATGCTGAAGACTTTGTCACTTGTCTCTCACATGTAGAAGACTTTGTGTCACGTGTCTCTCACATGCAGAAGACTTTGTGTCACGTGTCTCTCACATGCAGAAGACTTTGTGTCACGTGTCTCTCACATGCAGAAGACTTTGTGTCACGTGTCTCTCACATGTAGAAGACTTTGTGTCACGTGTCTCTCACATGCTGAAGACTTTGTCACGTGTCTCTCACATGCAGAAGACTTTGTGTCTCGTGTCTCTCACATGTAGAAGACTTTGTGTCACGTGTCTCTCACATGCAGAAGACTTTGTGTCACGTGTCTCTCACATGTAGAAGACTTTGTGTCACGTGTCTCTCACATGCTGAAGACTTTGTCACGTGTCTCTCACATGCTGAAGACTTTGTGTCACGTGTCTCTCACATGTAGAAGACTTTGTGTCACGTGTCTCTCACATGCTGAAGACTTTGTCACGTGTCTCTCACATGCTGAAGACTTTGTCTCGTGTCTCTCACATGTAGAAGACTTTGTGTCACGTGTCTCTCACATGCAGAAGACTTTGTGTCACGTGTCTCTCACATGTAGAAGACTTTGTGTCACGTGTCTCTCACATGCTGAAGACTTTGTCACGTGTCTCTCACATGCTGAAGACTTTGTCACTTGTCTCTCACATGTAGAAGACTTTGTGTCACGTGTCTCTCACATGCAGAAGACTTTGTGTCACGTGTCTCTCACATGCAGAAGACTTTGTGTCACGTGTCTCTCACATGCAGAAGACTTTGTGTCACGTGTCTCTCACATGCAGAAGACTTTGTGTCACGTGTCTCTCACATGTAGAAGACTTTGTGTCACGTGTCTCTCACATGCAGAAGACTTTGTGTCACGTGTCTCTCACATGCAGAAGACTTTGTGTCACGTGTCTCTCACATGCAGAAGACTTTGTGTCACGTGTCTCTCACATGTAGAAGACTTTGTCACGTGTCTCTCACATGCAGAAGACTTTGTGTCACGTGTCTCTCACATGTAGAAGACTTTGTGTCACGTGTCTCTCACATGCAGAAGACTTTGTGTCACATGTCTCTCACATGCAGAAGACTTTGTGTCACGTGTCTCTCACATGCAGAAGACTTTGTGTCACGTGTCTCTCACATGTAGAAGACTTTGTCACGTGTCTCTCACATGCAGAAGACTTTGTGTCACGTGTCTCTCACATGTAGAAGACTTTGTGTCACGTGTCTCTCACATGCAGAAGACTTTGTGTCACGTGTCTCTCACATGCAGAAGACTTTGTGTCACGTGTCTCTCACATGTAGAAGACTTTGTGTCACGTGTCTCACATGCAGAAGACTTTGTGTCACGTGTCTCTCACATGTAGAAGACTTTGTGTCACATGTCTCTCACATGCAGAAGACTTTGTCTCGTGTCTCTCACATGTAGAAGACTTTGTGTCACGTGTCTCTCACATGCAGACAACTTTGTGTCTCGTGTCTCTCACATGTAGAAGACTTTGTGTCACGTGTCTCTCACATGCAGAAGACTTTGTGTCACGTGTCTCTCACATGCAGAAGACTTTGTGTCATGTGTCTCTCACATGCAGAAGACTTTGTGTCACGTGTCTCTCACATGTAGAAGACTTTGTGTCACGTGTCTCTCACATGCAGAAGACTTTGTGTCACGTGTCTCTCACATGTAGAAGACTTTGTCACGTGTCTCTCACATGTAGAAGACTTTGTCACGTGTCTCTCACATGCCGAAGACTTTGTGTCACGTGTCTCTCACATGTAGAAGACTTTGTGTCACGTGTCTCTCACATGCAGAAGACTTTGTCTCGTGTCTCTCACATGTAGAAGACTTTGTGTCACGTGTCTCTCACATGCAGACGACTTTGTGTCTCGTGTCTCTCACATGTAGAAGACTTTGTGTCACGTGTCTCTCACATGCAGAAGACTTTGTCTCGTGTCTCTCACATGTAGAAGATTTTGTGTCACGTGTCTCTCACATGCAGAAGACTTTGTGTCACGTGTCTCTCACATGTAGAAGACTTTGTGTCACGTGTCTCTCACATGCAGAAGACTTTGTGTCACGTGTCTCTCACATGCAGAAGACTTTGTGTCACGTGTCTCTCACATGTAGAAGACTTTGTGTCACGTGTCTCTCACATGCTGAAGACTTTGTCTCGTGTCTCTCACATGTAGAAGACTTTGTGTCTCGTGTCTCTCACATGTAGAAGACTTTGTGTCACGTGTCTCTCACATGTAGAAGACTTTGTCACGTGTCTCTCACATGCAGAAGACTTTGTGTCACGTGTCTCTCACATGTAGAAGACTTTGTGTCACGTGTCTCTCACATGCTGAAGACTTTGTCACGTGTCTCTCACATGCTGAAGACTTTGTCACTTGTCTCTCACATGTAGAAGACTTTGTGTCACGTGTCTCTCACATGCAGAAGACTTTGTGTCACGTGTCTCTCACATGCAGAAGACTTTGTGTCACGTGTCTCTCACATGCAGAAGACTTTGTGTCACGTGTCTCTCACATGCAGAAGACTTTGTGTCACGTGTCTCTCACATGTAGAAGACTTTGTGTCACGTGTCTCTCACATGCAGAAGACTTTGTGTCACGTGTCTCTCACATGCAGAAGACTTTGTGTCACGTGTCTCTCACATGCAGAAGACTTTGTCACGTGTCTCTCACATGTAGAAGACTTTGTCACGTGTCTCTCACATGCAGAAGACTTTGTGTCACGTGTCTCTCACATGTAGAAGACTTTGTGTCACGTGTCTCACATGCAGAAGACTTTGTGTCACGTGTCTCTCACATGTAGAAGACTTTGTGTCACATGTCTCTCACATGCAGAAGACTTTGTCTCGTGTCTCTCACATGTAGAAGACTTTGTGTCACGTGTCTCTCACATGTAGAAGACTTTGTGTCACGTGTCTCTCACATGCAGAAGAATTTGTGTCACGTGTCTCTCACATGTAGAAGACTTTGTGTCACGTGTCTCTCACATGTAGAAGACTTTGTGTCACGTGTCGCTCACATGTAGAAGACTTTGTGTCACGTGTCTCTCACATGTAGAAGACTTTGTGTCTCTCACATGTAGAAGACTTTGTGTCACGTGTCTCTCACATGTAGAAGACTTTGTGTCTCGTGTCTCTCACATGTAGAAGACTTTGTGTCACGTGTCTCTCACATGTAGAAGACTTTGTCACGTGTCTCTCACATGCGGAAGACTTTGTCACGTGTCTCTCACATGCAGAAGACTTTGTGTCTCGTGTCTCTCACATGTAGAAGACTTTGTGTCTCGTGTCTCTCACATGTAGAAGACTTTGTGTCTCGTTTCTCTCACATGCAGAAGACTTTGTCTCGTGTCTCTCACATGCAGAAGACTTTGTGTCACGTGTCTCTCACATGTAGAAGACTTTGTGTCTCGTGTCTCTCACATGTAGAAGACTTTGTGTCTCGTGTCTCTCACATGTAGAAGACTTTGTGTCACGTGTCTCTCACATGTAGAAGACTTTGTGTCACGTGTCTCTCACATGCAGAAGACTTTGTCACGTGTCTCTCACATGCAGAAGACTTTGTGTCACGTGTCTCTCACATGCAGAAGACTGTGTCAAGTGTCTCTCACATGTAGAAGACTTTGTGTCACGTGTCTCTCACATGCAGAAGACTGTGTCACGTGTCTCTCACATGTAGAAGACTTTGTGTCTCGTGTCTCTCACATGCAGAAGACTTTGTGTCACGTGTCTCTCACATGTAGAAGACTTTGTGTCTCGTGTCTCACATGCAGAAGACTTTGTGTCACGTGTCTCTCACATGTAGAAGACTTTGTGTCTCGTGTCTCTCACATGCAGAAGACTTTGTCTCGTGTCTCTCACATGTAGAAGACTTTGTGTCTCGTGTCTCACATGTAGAAGACTTTGTGTCACGTGTCTCTCACATGCAGAAGACTTTGTGTCACGTGTCTCTCACATGTAGAAGACTTTGTGTCACGTGTCTCTCACATGCAGAAGACTTTGTCTCGTGTCTCTCACATGTAGAAGACTTTGTGTCACGTGTCTCTCACATGCAGACGACTTTGTGTCTCGTGTCTCTCACATGTAGAAGACTTTGTGTCTCGTGTCTCTCACATGTAGAAGACTTTGTGTCACGTGTCTCTCACATGCAGAAGACTTTGTGTCACGTGTCTCTCACATGTAGAAGACTTTGTGTCACGTGTCTCTCACATGCTGAAGACTTTGTCACGTGTCTCTCACATGCTGAAGACTTTGTCTCGTGTCTCTCACATGTAGAAGACTTTGTGTCTCGTGTCTCTCACATGTAGAAGACTTTGTGTCACGTGTCTCTCACATGCAGAAGACTTTGTCACGTGTCTCTCACATGCAGAAAACTTTGTGTCACGTGTCTCTCACATGTAGAAGACTTTGTGTCACGTGTCTCTCACATGCTGAAGACTTTGTCACGTGTCTCTCACATGCTGAAGACTTTGTCACTTGTCTCTCACATGTAGAAGACTTTGTGTCACGTGTCTCTCACATGCAGAAGACTTTGTGTCACGTGTCTCTCACATGCAGAAGACTTTGTGTCACGTGTCTCTCACATGCAGAAGACTTTGTGTCACGTGTCTCTCACATGCAGAAGACTTTGTGTCACGTGTCTCTCACATGTAGAAGACTTTGTGTCACGTGTCTCTCACATGCAGAAGACTTTGTGTCACGTGTCTCTCACATGCAGAAGACTTTGTGTCACGTGTCTCTCACATGCAGAAGACTTTGTGTCACGTGTCTCTCACATGTAGAAGACTTTGTCACGTGTCTCTCACATGCAGAAGACTTTGTGTCACGTGTCTCTCACATGTAGAAGACTTTGTGTCACGTGTCTCTCACATGCAGAAGACTTTGTGTCACATGTCTCTCACATGCAGAAGACTTTGTGTCACGTGTCTCTCACATGCAGAAGACTTTGTGTCACGTGTCTCTCACATGTAGAAGACTTTGTCACGTGTCTCTCACATGCAGAAGACTTTGTGTCACGTGTCTCTCACATGTAGAAGACTTTGTGTCACGTGTCTCTCACATGCAGAAGACTTTGTGTCACGTGTCTCTCACATGCAGAAGACTTTGTGTCACGTGTCTCTCACATGTAGAAGACTTTGTGTCACGTGTCTCACATGCAGAAGACTTTGTGTCACGTGTCTCTCACATGTAGAAGACTTTGTGTCACATGTCTCTCACATGCAGAAGACTTTGTCTCGTGTCTCTCACATGTAGAAGACTTTGTGTCACGTGTCTCTCACATGCAGACAACTTTGTGTCTCGTGTCTCTCACATGTAGAAGACTTTGTGTCACGTGTCTCTCACATGCAGAAGACTTTGTGTCACGTGTCTCTCACATGCAGAAGACTTTGTGTCACGTGTCTCTCACATGCAGAAGACTTTGTGTCACGTGTCTCTCACATGTAGAAGACTTTGTGTCACGTGTCTCTCACATGCAGAAGACTTTGTGTCACGTGTCTCTCACATGTAGAAGACTTTGTCACGTGTCTCTCACATGTAGAAGACTTTGTCACGTGTCTCTCACATGCCGAAGACTTTGTGTCACGTGTCTCTCACATGTAGAAGACTTTGTGTCACGTGTCTCTCACATGCAGAAGACTTTGTCTCGTGTCTCTCACATGTAGAAGACTTTGTGTCACGTGTCTCTCACATGCAGACGACTTTGTGTCTCGTGTCTCTCACATGTAGAAGACTTTGTGTCACGTGTCTCTCACATGCAGAAGACTTTGTCTCGTGTCTCTCACATGTAGAAGATTTTGTGTCACGTGTCTCTCACATGCAGAAGACTTTGTGTCACGTGTCTCTCACATGTAGAAGACTTTGTGTCTCGTGTCTCTCACATGTAGAAGACTTTGTGTCACGTGTCTCTCACATGCAGAAGACTTTGTGTCACGTGTCTCTCACATGCAGAAGACTTTGTGTCACGTGTCTCTCACATGTAGAAGACTTTGTGTCACGTGTCTCTCACATGCTGAAGACTTTGTCTCGTGTCTCTCACATGTAGAAGACTTTGTGTCTCGTGTCTCTCACATGTAGAAGACTTTGTGTCACGTGTCTCTCACATGTAGAAGACTTTGTCACGTGTCTCTCACATGCAGAAGACTTTGTGTCACGTGTCTCTCACATGTAGAAGACTTTGTGTCACGTGTCTCTCACATGCTGAAGACTTTGTCACGTGTCTCTCACATGCTGAAGACTTTGTCACTTGTCTCTCACATGTAGAAGACTTTGTGTCACGTGTCTCTCACATGCAGAAGACTTTGTGTCACGTGTCTCTCACATGCAGAAGACTTTGTGTCACGTGTCTCTCACATGCAGAAGACTTTGTGTCACGTGTCTCTCACATGCAGAAGACTTTGTGTCACGTGTCTCTCACATGTAGAAGACTTTGTGTCACGTGTCTCTCACATGCAGAAGACTTTGTGTCACGTGTCTCTCACATGCAGAAGACTTTGTGTCACGTGTCTCTCACATGCAGAAGACTTTGTCACGTGTCTCTCACATGTAGAAGACTTTGTCACGTGTCTCTCACATGCAGAAGACTTTGTGTCACGTGTCTCTCACATGTAGAAGACTTTGTGTCACGTGTCTCACATGCAGAAGACTTTGTGTCACGTGTCTCTCACATGTAGAAGACTTTGTGTCACATGTCTCTCACATGCAGAAGACTTTGTCTCGTGTCTCTCACATGTAGAAGACTTTGTGTCACGTGTCTCTCACATGTAGAAGACTTTGTGTCACGTGTCTCTCACATGCAGAAGAATTTGTGTCACGTGTCTCTCACATGTAGAAGACTTTGTGTCACGTGTCTCTCACATGTAGAAGACTTTGTGTCACGTGTCGCTCACATGTAGAAGACTTTGTGTCTCTCACATGTAGAAGACTTTGTGTCACGTGTCTCTCACATGTAGAAGACTTTGTGTCTCTCACATGTAGAAGACTTTGTGTCACGTGTCTCTCACATGTAGAAGACTTTGTGTCTCTCACATGTAGAAGACTTTGTGTCTCGTGTCTCTCACATGTAGAAGACTTTGTGTCACGTGTCTCTCACATGTAGAAGACTTTGTCACGTGTCTCTCACATGCGGAAGACTTTGTCACGTGTCTCTCACATGCAGAAGACTTTGTGTCTCGTGTCTCTCACATGTAGAAGACTTTGTGTCTCGTGTCTCTCACATGTAGAAGACTTTGTGTCACGTGTCTCTCACATGTAGAAGACTTTGTGTCTCGTTTCTCTCACATGCAGAAGACTTTGTCTCGTGTCTCTCACATGCAGAAGACTTTGTGTCACGTGTCTCTCACATGTAGAAGACTTTGTGTCTCGTGTCTCTCACATGTAGAAGACTTTGTCTCTCGTGTCTCTCACATGTAGAAGACTTTGTGTCACGTGTCTCTCACATGTAGAAGACTTTGTGTCACGTGTCTCTCACATGCAGAAGACTTTGTCACGTGTCTCTCACATGCAGAAGACTTTGTGTCACGTGTCTCTCACATGCAGAAGACTGTGTCAAGTGTCTCTCACATGTAGAAGACTTTGTGTCACGTGTCTCTCACATGCAGAAGACTGTGTCACGTGTCTCTCACATGTAGAAGACTTTGTGTCTCGTGTCTCTCACATGCAGAAGACTTTGTGTCACGTGTCTCTCACATGTAGAAGACTTTGTGTCTCGTGTCTCACATGCAGAAGACTTTGTGTCACGTGTCTCTCACATGTAGAAGACTTTGTGTCTCGTGTCTCTCACATGCAGAAGACTTTGTCTCGTGTCTCTCACATGTAGAAGACTTTGTGTCTCGTGTCTCACATGTAGAAGACTTTGTGTCACGTGTCTCTCACATGCAGAAGACTGTGTCACGTGTCTCTCACATGTAGAAGACTTTGTGTCACGTGTCTCTCACATGCAGAAGACTGTGTCACGTGTCTCTCACATGTAGAAGACTTTGTGTCTCGTGTCTCACATGCAGAAGACTTTGTGTCACGTGTCTCTCACATGTAGAAGACTTTGTGTCACGTGTCTCTCACATGTAGAAGACTTTGTGTCTCGTGTCTCACATGCAGAAGACTTTGTGTCACGTGTCTCTCACATGTAGAAGACTTTGTGTCACGTGTCTCTCACATGCAGAAGACTTTGTCTCGTGTCTCTCACATGTAGAAGACTTTGTGTCTCGTGTCTCTCACATGTAGAAGACTTTGTGTCACGTGTCTCTCACATGCAGAAGACTGTGTCACGTGTCTCTCACATGTAGAAGACTTTGTGTCTCGTGTCTCACATGCAGAAGACTTTGTGTCACGTGTCTCTCACATGTAGAAGACTTTGTGCCTCGTGTCTCTCACATGTAGAAGACTTTGTGTCTCGTGTCTCTCACATGCAGAAGACTTTGTCTCGTGTCTCTCACATGTAGAAGACTTTGTGTCACGTGTCTCTCACATGCAGAAGACTTTGTGTCACGTGTCTCCCACATGTAGAAGACTTTGTGTCTCGTGTCTCTCACATGTAGAAGACTTTGTGTCACGTGTCTCTCACATGTAGAAGACTTTGTGTCACGTGTCTCTCACATGTAGAAGACTTTGTGTCACGTGTCTCTCACATGCAGAAGACTTTGTGTCACGTGTCTCTCACATGTAGAAGACTTTGTGTCACGTGTCTCTCACATGCAGAAGACTTTGTGTCATGTGTCTCTCACATGCAGAAGACTTTGTGTCACGTGTCTCTCACATGTAGAAGACTTTGTGTCACGTGTCTCTCACATGTAGAAGACTTTGTGTCACGTGTCTCTCACATGCAGAAGACTTTGTGTCACGTGTCTCTCACATGTAGAAGACTTTGTGTCACGTGTCTCTCACATGCAGAAGACTTTGTGTCACGTGTCTCTCACATGTAGAAGACTTTGTGTCACGTGTCTCTCACATGCAGAAGACTTTGTGTCACGTGTCTCTCACATGCAGAAGACTTTGTGTCACGTGTCTCTCACATGCAGAAGACTTTGTGTCACGTGTCTCTCACATGTAGAAGACTTTGTGTCACGTGTCTCTCACATGTAGAAGACTTTGTGTCTCGTGTCTCTCACATGCAGAAGACTTTGTCTCGTGTCTCTCACATGTAGAAGACTTTGTGTCACGTGTCTCTCACGTGTAGAAGACTTTGTGTCACGTGTCTCTCACATGCAGAAGACTTTGTGTCACGTGTCTCTCACATGCAGAAGACTTTGTGTCACGTGTCTCTCACATGCAGAAGACTTTGTGTCACGTGTCTCTCACATGCAGAAGACTTTGTGTCACGTGTCTCTCACATGCAGAAGACTTTGTCACGTGTCTCTCACATGCAGAAGACTTTGTGTCACGTGTCTCTCACATGCAGAAGACTTTGTGTCACGTGTCTCTCACATGTAGAAGACTTTGTGTCACGTGTCTCTCACATGTAGAAGACTTTGTGTCACGTGTCTCTCACATATAGAAGACTTTGTGTCACGTGTCTCTCACATGTAGAAGACTTTGTGTCACGTGTCTCTCACATGCAGAAGACTTTGTGTCACGTGTCTCTCACATGCAGAAGACTTTGTGTCACGTGTCTCTCACATGTAGAAGACTTTGTGTCACGTGTCTCTCACATGTAGAAGACTTTGTGTCACGTGTCTCTCACATGTAGAAGACTTTGTGTCACGTGTCTCTCACATGTAGAAGACTTTGTGTCACGTGTCTCTCACATGTAGAAGACTTTGTGTCACGTGTCTCTCACATGTAGAAGACTTTGTGTCACGTGTCTCTCACATGTAGAAGACTTTGTGTCACGTGTCTCTCACATGTAGAAGACTTTGTGTCACGTGTCTCTCACATTCAGAAGACTTTGTGTCACGTGTCTCTCACATGCAGAAGACTTTGTGTCACGTGTCTCTCACATGCAGAAGACTTTGTGTCACGTGTCTCTCACATGTAGAAGACTTTGTGTCACGTGTCTCTCACATGCAGAAGACTTTGTGTCACGTGTCTCTCACATAAAGAAGACTTTGTGTCACGTGTCTCTCACATGTAGAAGACTTTGTGTCACGTGTCTCTCACATGTAGAAGACTTTGTGTCACGTGTCTCTCACATGTAGAAGACTTTGTGTCACGTGTCTCTCACATGTAGAAGACTTTGTGTCACGTGTCTCTCACATGTAGAAGACTTTGTGTCACGTGTCTCTCACATGTAGAAGACTTTGTGTCACGTGTCTCTCACATTCAGAAGACTTTGTGTCACGTGTCTCTCACATGCAGAAGACTTTGTGTCACGTGTCTCTCACATGCAGAAGACTTTGTGTCACGTGTCTCTCACATGTAGAAGACTTTGTGTCACGTGTCTCTCACATGCAGAAGACTTTGTGTCACGTGTCTCTCACATAAAGAAGACTTTGTGTCACGTGTCTCTCACATGTAGAAGACTTTGTGTCACGTGTCTCTCACATGTAGAAGACTTTGTGTCACGTGTCTCTCACATGTAGAAGACGTCTCTCAAATATCTTTGGAACATTCAGAACAAAATCTATAACTTCATTTACCTCAGATTTACAGTTTAGTGCTCATGCTGATTCAGCACTTCTGTTCTGTTACATTATCTGTGCACGTCTGCGAGCCAGTGAAACACAATACATGACTGCTGATGCATGACCTTTGCCCTGATGCATGACCTTTGCCCTGTGCTCTCTGTGGCAGTATTCAATCAGAGACCCCCTTTGAGGGAGCTTTTGGGAACCTCAAACGCCTTTTCGACAAAGCTGCCAAGATGTACCAACAGGTGAAGAAGCACGAGCTGAAGAAGCTGTCCCCTTCTCGACAGAGGTACGACTCTAGAACACCACTATATTAGCACGCTTTGGTTCTCTTGTACTTTTATGAAGGATAAACCAGCCTCAGAAGGTGAATAATGACCACAGCACTAATCACAACACTAGTTTGAGGTGTGCTGCGGTCCACTCGGCTCACTTTAGTGAATGAGACTTGAGCACAATGGGTTGAATGAAGGTTAAAGGTCCCATAACATGCAAAATCGACTTTTCAGAGCTTTTAACCTTCTTACATTGCTATTTGTGCTTCATATATGTCCAGAGTGTTTTTTTTGATTGATTCCTGCAGTGTTTAGCTATATTACAGACTATCTCCTTTCCTCGAATCTCCAAACTGACGGGCGGTGGGGCAAGACCGCGTCATAACTACAAGCACGCGTCATTATCCCCCCTCACCCCTCCCGTCTGCCGTCTGCCGCCTCCCGCCCTCTTCCCCCGGCTCCGTGCTGCTCCGCGCTGCTGTCTCCCCACAAGCCCATTCCGGAGTTTTTCTGCTTCGATTTACGATGAAACACGGCTCAAAGAGGCCCAAAACTTCATGAATGATATCGCACTCTTTACTATTATCACAATGGTGAAGGTTTATGTGGCAGTTGATGCAGCAACCGGGAAAATAAACGGAGAGAAGTTCTATCCGATACCGAAAAACCAGGAAATAAGAGCGCAATGGACATAAGACTTACATATATATATATATATATATCTATATATATATTATATATATAGATATATCTATAGATATATCTGTTCTGCGCACGCTGTAGAATAAACACCAGATTTATTTCGGCTCAAAGTAGTGTTGATCTGAAGTTCTATCTTTTCTCACTCAGTCGCGCGGCAGGAGCGGCGCAGCGCGGAGCAGACAGCTGTGGGGCTACGTCACGGGTGGGCGGAGCACACACGCGCTCTCTGAGACTACGTCACGGGTGGGCGGAGCACACACGCGCTCTCTGAGACTACGTCACGGGTGGGCGGGGCACACACGCTCTCGCTGAGACTACGTCACGGGTGGGCGGGGCACACACGCTCTCGCTGAGACTACGTCACGGGTGGGCGGGGCACACGCGCTCTGAGACTACGTCACGGGTGGGCGGGGCACACACGTGCTCTGAGACTACGTCACGGGTGGGCGGGGCACACACGTGCTCTGAGGCTACGTCACGGGTGGGCGGGGCACACACACGCTCTCTCTGAGACTACGTCACGCGTGGGCGGGGCACACACACGCTCTGAGACTACGTCACGGGTTGGGCGAGGGAGCCAGATCTCTCTTCACAAGGGTGGGGGCGAATATCAAACCAAGCCGTTTGCATTTCCGGGTTGGTCCAAGGTCTGGGTGATATTTCTTAACTATTATGTTAAGGGTGTTGCACAACCCTTATTATTATCAATTATACACTTAGGATAGACTACGAAACGTGAAAAAAGCATGTTATGGCACCTTTAAAGGTTCTGTACCTGAGCTTTTTCCTGAACTCTGCAGAGGTCCACATGTATTGTTCACTTACCTTAATGCATTCTGAGTATTCCAATTATTCACCCTCACCCTAACCCACAGAGTTTATAAGCGCTTTTCAGAGCTTTTCCAAAGCTCACTTTTAGCATGTTAACAGTCCACAGAGAGCTGCTTTTACAATAGGTCTGGACAGGCGTTTAGCTAGGATTTGAAAACACCCCGTTCAACCAGAGGCTATGGAAAGCCAATATGTTTATCACGACCTTTTTTCGATGCTTTTACAAATTAACGCGTAGGCGCCTGCACGGCGATCTAGAGCGGCGCCCGCACGCCTCTCGTATCATATTGACTTCACATGCTCTGGCGCCGCCTGCGCCTCTCGTGCGGATCACACTCTGACACTGAGGAGCAGCGTATCACGCCGTATTTGACATGGGATTTGGCCGTGGATCTTTGGCATTTTCCAGACCACGGCTCGGCAGCTAATCAGAGCTAAGCACACAAACTTTGTCGACCAATCAGCTGGCAGCATGCAAATTTTCACTTGAAAACAGTAAACTGTCATGGCGCGGACCACGGCGGACTATCGTCAAGCGCTTCCCGGCCCGATTCAATGATGATAGTCCCTTTTCTAAAATGTATTAATAAAAATTACACCGTCCTTGACATCGAAAATGCCCGTCCACATGTCGAGATACGCCGTCCAAAAAACGGGAAGACGGCCCTCTAGCTAAAAGCCTGGGTCTGGACTAGTGCACACATATATTTACTTCCTTACATGAAAACAAATACAGGCTCCAGTCCATTTTTAATACAAAATAAATATTATAAAATAATACAAATAAATATGATAAAGGATTTCAGAACTCAATGTCTATAGTTGAGCGCAGCACTTTCAAACAGATCACACTCTGACCCTCCTGGTCAGGCTGGCCACATCTTCACTTGTGCTGGGAGATGATTTTAGCTTTATGCAAAGTTTTATATGTATGTATAAATATAATAAGAACTATTTAAAAATGCTGCAAAAATCTGAGTAAAAGAACACACCAGAGTAATCATCCAAACAAGGACCTCCTCAAGCACCGTTTTGAACTATTCTATCAATGTTGCCAAAGATGAATAAAGGTATGAGAAAACATGCTAAACACCCTTCACCTTCTGTGTCAGTCTTTTCTCCTCCTCATTAGCACCTTCAAAATGAGACATACATTTGACCCTGGTTTGATCAGGGTTTCTGCCGGTGTTCAATGGATTTTGGCTAAAATAAATATTAAAATGTATTAAAAACCATTGAACCTAAAGAAAAAACAATTTTGACAAAAAAAAATATATTTCAGGCTGAGAAATAGATTTTCAAAGTTAGGGGCCAGGGGGGCCCCCTACCTAAAAAAGATAGGGGCCCCTCAGCAATTTCAGGGGCCCACAAGCGCACGCGGCATCGCAGCGTCATAAGAACAAGATACATTTTGTTGTTTTAAACCTGGTTTAATTAGCATGTAAAACAATTTAATTTGATATGAAGAGCACAAATACTGAATCATATAAACCAGAGATCATGATCTTTAAAACTGTTTCATTCAATATAATCATGTTTCTTAGATACAAAATAAATACAGTTTACAGCATTTGACACAAGGAGATCTCATAAGTTCTGCTGCAGCAGGAATGAATAAAATCACAAACCCCCCCCCCCCCAAGAAAGACTTAAGTCTGGCTTCACATAAAATGTTATGTGTTGATAAAACGATAGTAGCTTGATGGAGCTGCTTCACCTCCAGTGAACATCCCTGAACATCCTTTATATGTTTATATTTAGAAGTTATGAACTCTCCAAATAATGTCACCTGTCACTCATGTTTGTTTACTCATGGTCCACGGGCCCTAGGGGCCCTAGGGGCCCTACGACCGTCCCATTCAACCCAAACTGTGAGATGACCACATTGAGACAGTCTCAAGAGGATGAGAGAGTGAGAAACTCATGTTTCTTGTCAAAACCTGTCATTGCCAATTGCCTGAGTTTAGACCTGAGACATGTCAGAGTGACAGGAGCAGGACTCGCCCTTTTGTCTCAGTGAGAATCTCACGTCTTCTGTGATTGGCCAAAACCTCTTGCGGGTTTGTTTTGTTTCCTTCTTCCGGTCAGTGCGTAGCACGTGACTAGAGCCAAATCTCTTGATCATTTGCTGCGCCGCGTCTTGCAGCAAAAAAGCTTTTCCAACTTTTCTGCACCAGCCACGTTGGCGACGCCTGCTGCGCGCCCGCCCCGCTCCCTGCGCGGGCCACGGCGCGCCGCAGCGCTTACCATGAGCGCAGCGCTCCCGCCATGCTCCGCGCACGCACTCGCCGCCTAATGTTAACCCTAACCCTCGTTGCTGAGAGTTTTTTAGCATTTCAAAACAATTAGTAATAAGTCTTTTCAGCTTCAACCCATTTTGAGATGATCCCTAAGAGTTCTGTTAAATACCAAAGCTTGTCAAATAAATACTGTGGCTTGTTGACTGCTTACGGGCCCCGGGCCCCCGTCTATTTCGCGGCCTGTATTTAGCCATCAGCACAGTACCCTAAATTAAAAACATTGTACATAATAAAAATAAAGGAGAGGGACCTAATGTCTTAAAGGAATAATAGAGAATTTTTCACCAATTTGAGAACTCAAGCGACTGTTAGTCAGTTTTTTTAAAATGCGCCTGCGCTCGCTCACCACGGTCACCACACTCGCCACACTCCAGCCCAGCAGCAACAGCCTCGCTGCTACACGTGTGTTTGTTTATTAGCGCAACAGATCGCATCTTTCGTCTCTTCTGAGCTGGAACACAGTCTTTCTCTGAGGTCATTTTGTCCTGTAACTGAAGGAACTCTCTAAACACACACCGACATATCAAACACACATGTGCAGCCAGGGAAACGTGCTGCTATGGGAACCAGGCTGCAGGTGTGCAGTAGGACACATGGCATGATTGACATGTGGGATGTATTTGTATTCGCTGAAACATGGTTCACCTCTAGGATCTCTGACGCTGACATCTCATTGGACAATTATAAGATGTTCGATTGCGATAGACTCAGCAAAGGAGGCAGAGGTTTTAATCCAATCGGACCCTAAAAACCTTCTTAAAGCAACATTAATGGACATTATCCTAAGCAACAAGCCTCAGAATGACCAATATAGTGGTGTCTTTCCTCTGGACTTTAATGACCACTGTCCTATTGGGTGTGTGAGAAACACAAAATGTATTAAGTCCAAACCAAGTTTGGCCGGGCCCTGTGGGTGGCCTATTTCCACTTTCTCTTGTTAGTTTCCTTTTTGATCCCCGTAGCAGCATGGACACACGTCAAAAAAGCTCTATCTAAACCATGTCCGTTGAAATTAAAAGTCAAATGTATTTCTGCTGTTCATTTTTTATAGTTTGTATATGTTATAGAAGCAGTTGACAATTACCAATGAATGAATACGGGTGATATGGATACAAATGGAACATTGCACCAAAAGGCAAACGCTGCCTGTGGACAGATTTTTTTTTGTGTGTGTAAATATCTGTTTATATATCTTTTTTAGGATAAAAAGATGGAGGCAGTGCAGTAGTATCTCCTGAAGAAACGGTTGATTGAAGACTCTACTTGTGCTCTCAGACTGATATGAGCTTGTTTTCCTCATCCTCAGGTCCAAAGACATCAAGCGGCTGCTGGTGAGCTTCATGTATCTCCAAAGTCTCCTCCAGCCCAAGAACAGGTGCGTCAATCTGTGTCGTTAACATGACAACCACGTGATATGATTTCATCGGCTATTTATTTTTTAATGCAAATATTTCACATTGTAGTTTTATAGCATTCGTACCACTGGAACCTTTCCTTATGCATGATTTTTAGCATTCAAAAGTATTCAGGCTGTTTGTCCTGAGTGTCTCCAGCTGCTGTCAGAACGTTGACCTCATGATTCAATCGTCCACCTGTGTGTGATCTGATCTCAGCATAAATGCAGTTGGTCTGTGAAGGCCACAGAAGTGTGTGAAGAGAATGTTGTGGAGCAAACAGCATCATGAAGTCCAAGGAACACCAGAGGTCAGAGGTCAGGGAGAAAGTAATGCAGGGTTAGGTTTTAAAAAGATTTCCCAAGCTTTGAATGTTCAGTCCATCATCTGAAAACAGAGTACGGCACAACTACAAACCTACAAGACATGGCCGTCCACCAAAACTTACATCTGAACAAGGAGAGCTCTGGTCAGAGATGCAGCCAAGAGGCCCCTGGGAACTCTGGAGGAACTGCAGAGATCCACAGCTCAGGTGGACAGGGAATCTCCACAGGGCAACTATTAGTCGTGTACTGCATAAATCTGAGGGGGGCGTGTCACAGGTACAGCCCTCACCAGGCTGACTCATCCTGGTGAGTAGCCCCCATCCATCTGCTCATCTGAGGGGAAGGATAGAGACTGTTCTCTAGCTAAAGATGCAGGAATTAATCAAAAAAATCACTTTGGGCAGGTATGAGGCAGCAATTGCACCGTAAGAAGGTTAAAAGGTTAAGATTTAACACAAAATTGGAGGTAGGAAAAATCCCAGCCAGCCAGTTGCCTGGAATGCATCCTATTCCCATCACAACAGTTTTTTAGCTAACCATCAGCTAACAAGCTGAGTCAGCTTGTTAGCTAACAGTCGCGGGATATAAAAGACACTTCAACTTGACACACAAACTCTTTACCATATGTAAAGTTAGAAAGGTAAATACCGTACTTTTCGGGCTATACAACGCTCCTGACGAGAACCTGCGCATTTTCAAAGAAAATAGAACTTGTCCATATTCGGGCTGCACCTGTCATAAACCGCACCTGTCATAAACCGCAGGTGCCCACTATGTAACGTGAGATATTTACGCATAAATAAATGTGATAGTGATGCGTCTTTTGGACCGGGGGTCTCGCGGTTCTCTGAGGGACTAATTAGACTAATTTCAATAGAATAACAGCATTTTGAAGTTTACAAAGAACACGTCTGAACTGTCCCCTCTGTCCTTACTGTCCCCCCGGTCTCTACTTTCCCCTCGGTCCCTACTGTCCCCTCTGTCTCCTCTGTCCTTGATGACTCTGTGTCTTCACATCTGGATCATCTGCTCCTGAGCTCGTACTCATCGAGTGAGTGTGACGTAACATGAGATATTTACACATAAATATGTTCATGTTGGTGATGGGCATGTGTCTTTTGACTCGAGAGTCAGGTCTCATTTCAATGCAGATTAGATTCAGCGGATTCTAAACAGCAGAGCCGTATATCACATGTGCGAGTCACTTCCTCATTAGACTCATGTCTCCATGAATATGAGTCTGACTGTAATAAAACACTGCGTTTTGAAGCTTTAAATATAGAAAAACAGGTGTGTCCCCAGGACAGTGCTTCTACTGATGTCAACAAACAACAAAAAGTAGGCATGGCAAGTTTATTTGTAGAACACATTTCATACACAAAGCAATTCAGTGCTTCACACGACAGGAAAAATGAAAAAGGAAATTACAGAAATCACCAAACAGTTTATAAGACATAAAAGAGAAGAATTCAAAAAACATACTTTCACGCTGTGCATTGTGCATCATTGTGATTGGACACATTTTCACTGCGTGTCATGTGACCTAACGGCAGCATGTAGAGGTTGAACAGAAGGGGACCCAGGACTGACCCTTGGGGCACCCACAGGTCAGGGTCATGTGGTCTGACACAAAGTACTTCCTGTCTTCCAGATAGGACCTTAACCAGTTTAGGGCGGGGCCAGTGATGCCCACCCAGTCCTCTAGTCTCTGTAAGAGGATCCCATGATGGACAGTGTCAAAAGCAGCATCAGATCTAACAGAATTAAGACTGAGGCTTTGCCCGTGTCAGTGTTCAGGCAGATGTCATTTGTCACCATGACAACAGCAGTCTGTCACCATGACAAGAGCAGTCTCAGTCACCATGACAACAGCAGTCTCAGTCACCATGACAACAGCAGTCTCAGTCACCATGACAACAGCAGTCTCAGTGTGATGAGGTCTAAAACCTGACTGAAAAACATCAAATGAGTTGTTTATTAAGAGGAAATCTGTGACTGTTGTAAACGACCTTTTCAAGGACTTTGCCCCAAAATGGCAGATTAGAGATGGACCTGTCCTGACTCTGTAGCATCAATAATGCTTCAGTACTGCGGCATCAAGAAGTAGTACTTTTTACTGTAAAATTATAAACATTCTGCAATAATGATTTAAATAAAACCCATTTTGATGAGCTACTGACCTAGTATTCATGTTCCATGTCTTTTTAAAGGTGTGGAGTCTTATCAAAACTACATCAAATGCAACATTTCCAATGATTCACTTCATTGTCATGTCGTCTCGCTTTGTATGCTTGAAAATGTGTGGACACCCCCGTTCTACAGTGTGTCAAACGCTTGTGGCCGTTAGCCAGTTAAATCTATCAATTAGACACACCGTTGTAATAACCGCAGGGTTCAAAGCGTGGAAAAAATGTATCGGCTTTAAGGCCGAGAAGTACGGTGGTAAAACGTGTGCTTGATCCCAACGTCTGTGCAGCAGCAGCGTGACGTTGGAAATCTGCTTTTGCATTACAGTTGGATCCTTTATTGTGTGAGTTACAGCTGGGTAATGCATATCCCGATGTGTTCACGGTATGATGAGTATCACAGTTCTCAAAGTTTGACTCAGTGTGTCCTTAAATATTCATTAAAACTAATGTTGAAGGTTTATTGACAATCATGTTTTGATTATCTAAGGGCCGCATTTTTCAACTTTATGGAGCAGAGGGCTTCAAACAACCTGACAATATCAAATTTGAAAGTTAATCTTTCAAAATGTTGCATTTGGCATAGTTTTGATGAGCTTCCACTCCTTAAATAAGACTTGGAACATTAATATTAGGTTTGTATAACGTCAAAATGCTTTTTTACATTAAAAAGCACTACTTTTTGTTGTTTGGACAAATTTAACATGAAGCCAGATGGACAACAAAAATTGGTCTGGCTGTAGTTTGGACATACCTGAGGTTTAAGTACTTGTAGGGAAATGTGTCCTCTGCATTTGCCCCATCTTCAGCCGCTGGGGCCTCTATGGAGCAGCGCCCGGGGACCATGTCCAGATCTTTGTGCTAGTCTTGGTCAGGACTACAGCAGGACTGGAGCAGTTAATACACAGTACACATATGTCAGGCTCCGCAGTGTCGGGAGTTTGATTCCCGACTCCAACAGTTTACAGCATGTCCCTCCTCTCTCATCCCCCATTTCACTCCATACGTTCCTGTCAGTAAAGCCTAAGGGCCACAAAATCTTTTTTAAAAGAAAAAAGTATCACGATTCACAGCTCTATCAATATTTCTGTATCAATATTTTGAATACAGCCCTATTCACAGAGTTGTAGACTTTTTACAATTGGAATGTATCAGCTCTTTCACATTGTAGATGTGAAATCATTACTCATTGACTCTCTAAAAAATACTATTTCAGTAGTCGCTGTCAAAATGCTGAATGTTGTGATGCCTTTAAACAAAATAAGACCCTGTTGAGATGGTATACATTATGACATGCTGTCTCCTGTGCCGCTGTGCAGCCTGGTGGACGTGGAGCTGACCAGCCTGTGCCAGAATGTGCTGGAGGACTTTAACCTGGTGCTGTTCTACCTGCCCCCCCCGTGTCCCAGCGCCCCTCTGAACTCGCCCTGTGCACCAGAGGAGAACGACATGGTGGACAGCCCCTGCCCCACACTGCCCGACGCGCTGCTCTTCAAGATGGTGCTCATCTGCCTGATGGTGGTCCACAGCCTGAAGAGAGGAGGTGTGTGGCTTGCATTACAGTTTGAACTCTTCTGTATGCTCCCTTCATTAGTGGTTGCTATAGCGATCTAGTTGCATTCACTTTCTAGAATCTGATTTGATTGAGGCCTGTGTAAAGTAGGGCACAGCGGTTTGATCACTAAAACCCCAAAAGGGCTCAAGTGGGCGCGGTTACCACATTTTACATTTTAACCAAGTTTCATGCACATGCCTGCCGTGATGAATTAATCTTCCATTATTTTATGATTAATATACCTGGTCCTCTTGAAGTAGCCCTCGGCCTCAAAGGCTGGTGACAACAGCAGAACCTCTGAAGTATAAAATGTCTGAGCCCAACATAAGTTTGTTCTTGTTCTTACAGCTCCAGGTGCAAGAACAACCTTTTTACTTCTTGCAAATTGTGAATTGGCCCTAACTATAGGAGATTTATTGTTTTCATCGGCTTACACAATGAATGTTCTTGGACTGCAATGATTAATCGACTAGTAGACTATAACAAACATTATTTGATCAGGCTAGGCAAAATAGTATGTCTGTTTGCCGTAACCCGACCAAGCCGCTATGAAACTAGCCGACTGAAAAAAAATATCAGCATTTTGTTGACAAAACGTCAAAATCTTTTATTTCTCAATTATTTCGCCGACTCAGCGAGCGGTCTTTCCTGAACCACCGTGTCGAATATTATTATCACGCAGGTAAACATGTCTTTCATCTCAAAGGACTGATATGACACTGCGCACCGCATGCGTGTCTTCATTTTCAGACCTCCACATACGTCTATAATGAAAAAGAGCGTGTGTAGGAGTCGTCATATTGCCTCTTTCAAATTTGTTTGCCCTTGTCGGCGCCACTGACATCCATCCATCCATCTTCTGCCGCTTTATCCGGGGCCGGGTCGCGGGGGCAGCAGTCTGAGCAGGGACTCCCAGACCTCCTTCTCCCCAGACACTTCCTCTAACTCCTCCGGGGGGATCCCGAGGCGTTCCCAGGCCAGCCGAGAGACATAGTCTCTCCAGCGTGTCCTGGGTCTTCCCCGGGGCCTCTTCCCGGTGGGACATGCCTGAAACACCTCCCGAGGGAGGCGCCCAGGAGGCATCCGGAACAGATGCCCGAGCCACCTCAGCTGGCTCCTCTCGACGTGGAGGAGCAGCGGCTCTACTCCGAGCTCCCCCCGTGTGGCCGAGCTCCTCACCTTATCTCTTAAGGGAGCGCCCAGCCACACGGCGGAGGAAACTCATTTCGACCGCTTGTATCCGCGATCTTGTTCTTTCGGTCACTACCCAAAGCTCATGACCATAGGTGAGGTCAGAACGTAGACCGACCGGTAAATTGAGAGCTTTGTTTTTCGACTCAGCTCCTTCTTCACCACAACAGTCGATGCAGCGACTGCATCACTGCAGCCGCTGCACCGATCCGCCTGTCGATCTCACGCTCCATCCTTCCCTCACTCGTGACCAAGACCCCGAGATACTTGGGACAAGGACACCCCACCCACCTGGAGAGGGCAAGCCACCTTTTTCCGGTCGAGAACCATGACCTCGGATTTGGAGCTGATTCTCATCCCAGCCGCTTCACACTCGGCTGCAAACCGTCCCAGTGCATGTTGCAGGTCCGGGTTTGATGGAGCCATCAGGACAACATCGTCTGCAAACAGCAGAGATGTTGGTGTCCTGTGGTCCCCAAACCGGACACCCTCCGACGCCTGACTGCACCTAGAAATTCTGTCCATAAAAATTATGAACAGAACCGGTGACAAAGGGCAGCCCTGGCGGAGTCCAACATGCACTGGGAACAGGTCTGACTTACTGCCGGCAATGCAAACACAGCTCCTGCTCCGGTCATACAGGGACCGGACAGCCCTGAGCAAAGGGCCCCGGACCCCGTACTCCCGGAGCACCCCCCAAAGGACACCCCTTTGTGGACACGGTCGAAAGCCTTCTCCAGATCCACAAAGGACATGTGGACTGATTGGGCAAACTCCCATGAACCCTCGAGCACCCGATGGAGGGTATAGAGCTGGTCCAGTGTTCCACGACCGTGACAAAAACCACTCTGCTCCTCCTGAATCCGAGGTTCGACTATCGGTCGGATTCTCCTCTCTAGTACCTTGGAATAGACCTTATCCGGGAGGCTGAGGAGTGTGATCCCTCTGTAGTTGAAACACACCCTCCGGTCCCCCTTCTTGAACAGAGGGACCACCACCCCGGTCTGCCAGTCCAGAGGCCCCGAACGCCACGCGATGTTGCACAGACGTGTCAACCAAGACAGTCCTACAACATCCAGATACTTTAGGTACTCAGGGCGGATCTCATCCACCCCCGGAGCCCTGCCACCGAGGAGTTTGCGAACAACCTGAGTGACTTCAGCTTGGGTGATGGATGAGACAGCCTCCGAGTCCCCGGTCTCTACTTCCTCTTCGGAAGACGTGACTGAGGGATTAAGGAGATCCTCAAAGTATTCCTTCGACCGTCCGACAACATCCCCAGTCGAGGTCAGCAGGCCTCCACCCGCACCGTAAACGGTGTTGGTGAGACACTGCTTCCCCCTCCTGAGGCGCCGGACGGTTTGCCAGAATTTCTTTGGTGCCGACCGATAGTCCTCCTCCATGGCCTCCCCAAACTCCTCCCAGGCCCGGGTTTTTGCCTCTGCGACAGCACGAGCCGCGGCTCGCTTGGCCTGCCGATACCCGTCGATGACCTCCGGAGACCTACAAGCCAGAGTGGCCTGATAGGCCTCCTTCTTCAGTCTGACGGCATCCCTTACTTCCGGTGTCCACCACCGGGTTCGGGGGTTGCCGCCACGACAGGCACCGGAGACCTTGCGACCACAGCTCCGAGCAGCCGCATCAACAATGGAGGCGGAGAACATGGTCCACTCGGACTCAATGTCCCCAGCCTCCCCCGGGACATGGGAGAAGCTCTCCCGGAGGTGCTACTGACAGAGGGCTCCACTAGACGTTCCCAACAGACCCTCACAATGCGCTTGGGTCTGCCAAGTCTGTCCGGCTTCCTCCTCCGCCATCGGATCCAACTCACCACCAGGTGGTGATCGGTTGATAACTCTGCCCCTCTCTTCACCCGAGTGTCCAAGACACTTCAGAAGCTCCCTATGATGACAACACAAACAAGGCAGTTTACGTCGCCCGGATCGGCGTCACCGGGGCCCCATCCTGGAGCCAGGCCTGGGATGGGGGCTCCATGGCGAGCGCCTGGTGGCCGGGTCTTACCCCACGGGGCCCGGCCAGGCACAGCCCGAAAGAGCGACGTGGGGCCGCCCTCCCGTGGTCCCACCACCCGCAGGAGGATCCCTAAGGGGCCGGTGCAGAGAGATCTGGGCGGCAGTCGACGGCAGGGGCCTCGGCGACTAGATCTCCAGACACAGAGACTAACTCTGGGGACATGGAATGTCACCTCGCTGGGGGGGAAAGAGCCTGAGCTTGTGCGGGAGGTTGAGCGATACCGACTAGATATAGTCAGCCTCACCTCCACGCACAGTTTGGGCTCTGGAACCCATCTCCTCGAGAGGGGCTGGACGCTCCACTTCTCTGTTGTTGCCCGCGGGGAGAGGCGGCGGGCTGGTGTGGGCTTGCTGATAGCCCCTCACCTCAGCCGCCACGTGTTGGACTTCACCCCGGAGGACGAGAGGGTCGCGTCCCTTCACCTTCGGGTGGGGGACAGGTCTCTCACTGTTGTTGCGGCCTACGGGCCGAACAGCAGTGCAGAGTACCCGGCCTTCTTGGAGTCCTTGGGAGGGGAACTGGACAGTGCACCGACCGGGGACTCCGTTGTTCTACTGGGGGACTGCAACGCCCACGTGGGCAATGACAGTGGCACCTGGAGAGGGGTGATCGGGAAGAACGGCTTCCCCGATCTGAACCCGAGCGGTGTTCAGTTATTGGACTTCTGTGCTAGCCACGGATTGTCCATAATGAACACCATGTTCAGGCGCCACTGACATGTCCAGAGTAATGTCACCCTCTGTCAGGGTGTGAAATTTGACTTACGCAAATGCATTCTGGGATTGAAACACGCCCAGCATCGTCATCACAACAAACATGGCGGGGCCCGTGTCCCCCGCATGTTCCCCCCGCTCGCCTTCACTACCAAAATAAAAGATAGCGGCGTACAAAAGGTCGATTGAAATATCTTAAAATCGTGAGATTTAGTCTCCTGATCGGGTTGAGAGACGTTTTCCGTCATTGACTGTTGAAGCCTGACCCCTGGTGGTCACTCCGAGTAAAAAATGACCAAATTTGGATCTTTTTTTTTGTCTTCAAAGTAAAAAAAATAAGAATTTGCCTACCGACCGAGCCAGATGAAAAATGTTGACTTGGGTTACAGCATGTTGATCATAGGTGCAGCTTCACTGAGAGAGGAAATAAAAGCATCCAGAAATCACATTGTATGATTTTTGATGATCTGTATGTTTGCTCACACTGCAGCGGGGATCTCCTCCCACTCCTTCACACAGATCTTTTCTAGATTTTTAGTTACCCAAAATCTCCCAATAAATGCCCCCATTCATTCTCTCCTTAACACAGTGCAGTGGTATTATTAAATCCAAATGTCAAAAAATAAATATGGTCGGATTTTCATCTAACAGAAGCCTTCAGTCACCATATTGCAACCTTTTATTTGGCCGATAATGTATTGAACTGTGTCAATATTCAATAGAAATAATCATCTGACTCATTGACTCAATAGCCGACTTAATTGTTGTAGCCCTAGAATGTTGCAACAACCAGTTCTTTTTCTGTTTGTCAGGCTCTAAGCAGTACAGTGCATCTATCGCCTTCACTCTGGCCTTGTTCTCGCACCTGGTGAACCATGTCAACATCCGTCTGCAAGCTGAGCTGGAGGAGGCAGAGACTCATGTGCCTCCTCTCAACACCGAAGGCCCAGGTATTGCCTTTTTCACAATATTAAGCCCAGTTAATTGTGCTGTCATGTGTAGCAGCTGTTTTTACTGGTTTCAGATGAGGTGGACCTGGCTCCTGTCTCAGAGCTGATAGAAAAGCCTCTGCACAATGGGGCCCTGGAGCAGGACAGCGCACTGAGCGAGCAGAAGGACGAGCTCTGCACAGACACACCTGATGTGGACAAGCAGAAGCACAAGAAGAAGTACACACGTCTGTCCAGACTTAGGCGCCGGCGCTGCCCACGCAAACACACCTCAGGGCAGGACGACAGTGACCTGAGCGAAGGCTTCGACAGTGAAGAGGACGAGGAGGAGGAAGGAGTCAACACCGCCCCAAGCCCAAAGCCCAGCACCACCAACCCTCCTGTCCTGAAGAGGGAGCCCAAGAGAGGGGCCGTGAGGGGCCAGGCCAGCTGGGACAGTGGCTCAGAGGACGAGGACGGAGGCACGGCCTTTGACGTGGAGACAGACTCGGACATGAACAGTCAGGAGTCTCGCTCAGACTTGGAGGACATGGAGGAGAGCTCCGAGCCCCAGGGCCCAGCTCAGAGAGAAGAGGCCCCAAGAGAGGAGCCCATTCCCACCACCAATGGGCCCCTCATACACTCAGACCCCAGCATTAGCTCCAACTTACAGGCCATGTCCTCCCAGCTCTTCCAGGCCAAACGCTGCTTTCGTCTAGCTCCCACCTTCAGCAACCTGCTACTCAGGCCCCCAAGTGCCCCGCAAACCCCACAAACCCCACAAACCCCACAGGCCCCCACAAGCATGCCTCAAAGTGACACTGCGTTGCCCTCACAGGACACGGGCCCTGGTCAGAGTGAGGCAGACATCAGCACGGCCAATGGAACCAGTGACACCGGTAGGACTCAATACAATGTGTCAGGAGGAACTTCCTGCAGAAAACCAAAAATCTAATCTTTCTTGTAGATTTTGAGTCCGACTCGGAGGGCAGCCAACAGAACACCACCTCGCCAACGCCACATGAAAAGACTCTGCAGGAGAAGATGCAGATTCTGACCAATCAGGGCTTGATTCAGGTGGTGAAGGTGTTTGTAGATTGGCTGAGGACAAATACTGACATTATCCTGATGTGTGCCCAGGTAAGTGACACTTTCACTCACATATTTGTACTGAAGTGTGGTGTTTAGTGTTTTCTCTGTGCAGAGTTCCCAGAGTCTCTGGAACCGCCTGTCTGTGCTGCTCAACCTGCTTCCAGACGCCTCCAAGCTGCTGGACTGTGGTGAGTCTGTTCTGTGAGACACCGTGTTAAAGATAAGATCATCCTTTAATATCCACACAAGGGGAAATGTGGTTGTTACAACGCAGTAGAACAGGAGGAAAGGACAGATTATAGGAAGTTTAAAAAAAAAAACACTCTTAAAGGCGCATTGGACGATTTTTCGGCGATTTGAGAACGCAGGCGGAAGTGCACATGCCACTCCCCCGTGTGGACTGATACAACACACACATGTGTTTGTTTATTAGCGCAACGGAGCGCATCACATCTCTCGTCTCCCGTAGATTTCTGTCCACTTCTGCGTCAGCTCGAACTGTCTTTCTCCGTCTTCATTTTGCCCCGTACACTGAGGGAAACGTGGGGAAGAGCCTGACGCGGCTGCAGGTGAGCGATAGGTGCGTTTTATGATTGATACGTGGCAGGACAAATGGTTTATCCACGCCACGAGGAAATATGATACAAAAATTTGCTGAAAAAAAATCGTCCATTCCACCTTTAATAGAACTCTTGGGAAATAAAATAGATAAATAAAAAATAAAAAGATAAAGATAAAAAATAAGATAATAATAATAAAATAATGATAATAAAATAATGATAATAGAATAAAATAAAGTAAAAATAGCTAGCACAAGACTAGGTAATAGGTAATACTATTAGCAGGTAAGTAAACAGAATAAAAACAAAATAGAACACTCTTGTTTACATGTGCTGCAAAGTGACTTGTAATTGTGTTTTCAAGTCCTCGTCGACCGTTAGTGTCCAAGTCTTAGTATATTCCGATACTATTTACACTGAAGTGGACAGTGATAGTGTCAAAAATACAAGTGAAACCTCGTCAAGTGAGAGGATTTCAACAGTTGATGAACATCATATGTTGAAGAACAGCACCCGGCTGTATCGCGCACACGGCTGTATCGTGCACACGGCTGTATCGTGCACACGGCTGTATCGCGCACACGGCTGTATCGTGCACACGGCTGTATCGTGCACACGGCTGTATCGCGCACACGGCTGTATCGCGCACACGGCTGTATCGCGCACACGGCTGTATCGCGCACACGGCTGTATCGCGCACACGGCTGTATCGCGCACACGGCTGTATCGCGAACACGGCTGTATCGCGCACACGGCTGTATCGCGCACACGGCTGTATCGCGCACACGGCTGTATCGTGCACACGGCTGTATCGTGCACACGGCTGTATCGCGCACACGGCTGTATCGCGCACACGGCTGTATCGCGCACACGGCTGTATCGGCACACGGCTGTATCGCGCACACGGCTGTATCGCGCACACGGCTGTATCGCGCACACGGCTGTATCGCGCACACGGCTGTATCGCGCACACGGCTGTATCGGCACACGGCTGTATCGCGCACACGGCTGTATCGCGCACACGGCTGTATCGCGCACACGGCTGTATCGCGCACACGGCTGTATCGCGCACACGGCTGTATCGCGCACACGGCTGTATCGGCACACGGCTGTATCGGCACACGGCTGTATCGCGCACACGGCTGTATCGCGCACACGGCTGTATCGCGCACACGGCTGTATCGCGCACACGGCTGTATCGCGCACACGGCTGTATCGGCACACGGCTGTATCGCGCACACGGCTGTATCGCGCACACGGCTGTATCGCCGTCAGTAAGACAGCCGCATATGGCGACTACAAAAGCACAGACAACTGCGACGGTGAAAAAATCTTGCAACTTAGAATATCCAAGTCTATACTTTGCGAGGTTTTGGAAACTGTCTTCTGTGAACTGTCGGTAGCACTGGACCAGACTTGCCACACATGCCGCTGGGATTCCCTCTTCAGAGCAGTGCAGTGCATCTGTGTCATCGTAAGATTCCGGTCTGTTAAGCACATTTCAGACTAGAACAATGAAGGTCGGCTACAGCATGTTCCCGGTGTGACGTGACTGATTTTGTGACCGCGGTTGAAGCATTCGGTTACCAAGGCGGTTGCTATGGCGCGTTTTCAGGTTTGGCGGAATGAACTCGTGAAATGTTTTTGTCATTGTTTAAACTAACCGTCCAGACTTCGTTGTGAATAAATGAAAGCTGTATTCCACTTACGCTGCAGCCCATCTTTAAGTGAGTGTTGAGGAAACTATGAGAAGCCCTTTTGTGCTGCTGTCCTCAGTGTGTGTTGTGTTGTGCAGCAGAGCTGGGCCTTAGTGCAGAGGTGCTGCAGCTCCTGAGCAGCAGTGAGCAGGCAGACATGGTCCAGTCTGTGCTGCTACCAGAGGACAGGGCCCTCAGACTGCTCCCGCCCCTCAGCGCAGCCCACAGGAGGTTGAACTGGAGCCAGCACGGGCCTCACCTCAGCTCCCTGCAGGAGGTACACACTGCCCTCCACTTGAATCTGTTCGTACAGAGTGTATACAGTACATGTATATACAGCATCATGTCCTTGTTCAAACCTCACTGTGGATGCTCATGTGTGTGTTACTATGACAGTGTGTGGTGCGTGTGTGCTGCATTCGGAGCTTTGGGCACTTCCTGACCAAACTCCAGGGCAACATCCTTCACTTCAACCCTGAAGCAGGCATCTTCACCAGCATCAGCCAGTCTGAGCAAGATTCTCTGCTGCAGCAAGCCCAGGCCCACTTCAGAATGGTCAGTTTTATTTTACACTGCCTTCATAATGACCCATGATGAGTCCACATCATCACGTTTTGTCTCCAGGCTGAAGAGGAGGCTCGCAGGAACTGTCTGATGAGGGACATGGCCCAGCTCAGGTTACAGGTCTGTACCAGCTTTACTCTCTCACTGCGTCTGTGTGGAGGATGTGTTTGTACTGTTACAGCACTGGAACTCATGTCCAGCTTACAACAGGTTTCAGTTCACTGGAAATTCTCTGCTCTACATTGTCTGCTCCAGCGAGATGTGTGATAACTATGGACTGGTCCAAACTCTAGGGTTAATTACTTACACACTTTCTCCCATCAATTTAGATTTTCTTGCATTCTTACTGATTAAAAAAATAAAATAGATATATATCTATAGATATAGATATAGCAGTGACCCCCAAACTGGAGAAATGACTTGAGCAGATCCAGAAAAAACATCAGACATCTCAGTCCAGAAAAGTGCAGGAACAGCAAAGATACTGAAGAACTCTTAAGCTCCCAGGGGCCTCTGGGGGAGAACCCGAGCTTGAAAGGGGACCACCCGCGGAGGGTGAGTGACAGTTAGTTTTATATATATATATATATAGATATATATTATATCTATATATATATCTCAGGCAAGAGTTTTTTAATTTGTTGTTTCACGGAATAAAAATAGAAATACAATTTTATTTTCCCATTATCAAATCACATTTCTACCATCCAAAAGTTGGAGTTGAATTTAAAAATACATTTTTATTCTAAATAATTTTCTTGGATTCTTAGAATATAGGCCCTACTCCCACCTCTCTACATTATCTACATCATTATAGTTATCAAGACATTGAAAATTACTCTTATTATACTGCAGTGTACAACAATGCCTTCAATGTCATAAACTAACTGTTTAATGGAAGGTGGAACTCACAGAGATCAGACAGAAAGTAGTCCCAGACTGATAGAAAGTAGTCCCAGACTGACAGAAAGTAGTCCCAGACTGACAGAAAGTAGTCCCAGACTGACAGAAAGTAGTCCCAGACTGACAGAAAGTCGTCCCAGACTGACAGAAAGTCGTCCCAGACTGACAGAAAGTCGTCCCAGACAGACAGAAAGTAGTCCCAGACTGACAGAAAGTAGTCCCAGACTGACAGAAAGTAGTCCCAGACTGACAGAAAGTCGTCCCAGACTGACAGAAAGTCGTCCCAGACTGACAGAAAGTAGTCCCAGACTGACAGAAAGTAGTCCCAGACTGACAGAAAGTCGTCCCAGACTGACAGAAAGTCGTCCCAGACTGAGCTTCTCACAAAATGAATCCTCCCGTGACCAAACAAGTCGCTTTGATAAACTTAATTGAGTCTTGACAGGAACACAAAGTGTGACATGAATGAAAATGTCTTATTGAGCCGCACAGTGACTGTGGCGTAGGAATCTATCACACAGAGGAGCCGGACATGTCCACGTGACATGTCCACGTGACATGTCCACGTGACATGTCCACGTGACTCCACAGACGAGCCGGACATGTCCACGTGACATGTCCATGTGACGAGCCGGACATGTCCACGTGACATGTCCACGTGACATGTCCACGTGACATGTCCACGTGACTCCACAGACGAGCCGGACATGTCCACGTGACATGTCCACGTGACATGTCCACGTGACATGTCCACGTGACATGTCCACGTGACTCCACAGACGAGCCGGACATGTCCACGTGACATGTCCACGTGACATGTCCACGTGACTCCACAGACGAGCCGGACATGTCCACGTGACATGTCCACGTGACTCCACAGACGAGCCGGACATGTCCACATGACATGTCCACATGACTCCACAGACGAGCCGGACATGTCCACATGACTCCACAGACGAGCCGGACATGTCCACATGACTCCACAGACGAGCCGGACATGTCCACATGACTCCACAGACGAGCCGGACATGTCCACGTGACTCCACAGACGAGCCGGACATGTCCACGTGACATGTCCACGTGACTCCACAGACGAGCCGGACATGTCCACATGACATGTCCACATGACTCCACAGACGAGCCGGACATGTCCACATGACTCCACAGACGAGCCGGACATGTCCACATGACTCCACAGACGAGCCGGACATGTCCACGTGACTCCACAGACGAGCCGGACATGTCCACATGACTCCACAGACGAGCCGGACATGTCCACATGACATGTCCACGTGTCTCCACAGACGAGCCGGACATGTCCACGTGTCTCCACAGACGAGCTACTTAACCTAACTTAAATGGCAACGACAAAATGATTCTGATATAATCAATCAAGACGCGTATTCTTCATTTCCTCGTTCAAACACGAGTTCAATGAGCCGAAGCCACGCCCACCCCGCATCCTTCATGTTAATCTAAGCTCTGACATTGGGCGAAAACAGGAAAAATAAATATATATAAATTTTTTAGAATCTCCGTTTTTGACGTATGCGTGCTCGTGAAACAACTTATTAAAAACTCGCCTCATGTTAAATAATCATACAATTTGTGAATTCCAAATGTTTGTCTGACGCATACATTTCAGGCGACTCCATAATTGGGAGAACTTGTTAAATCGCAGGGTGTACACACCAAATTACAACATAAACAATGCCAAATCCTCAGATCAACCTTTAAAAGTATAATCCCGGTATATTTTATATTTATTTATTTATTCTCTAAAGTGAGCCAGTCGTGGGGCCAGGGATTGTCAACCTGTGTTTTTCTAGCTTTTCTGTCATCACATTTGTTTGCCCTGCATGGTTCCAGTTTGATGCTCTCTCTCCATGTGTTCTGGTTGCTCTGTGTGCAGTTGGAGGTGTCCCAACTGGAGGGCACTCTGCAGCAGCCCAAAGCCCTATCGTCTCCATACCTGGTCCCGGACACAGCGGCCCTGTGCCAGCACCTCCCCCTCCTCCGGCAGCTGGCTAACAGCGGCTGCTTCATTCTCATCATCCCCCGCACTGGTACAACACCCCCATCCCACAGCCCACAGCTCCTCTGTGACCTCAGCACATGCATCATAACAGTCATGTGTCTTGCAGTGATTGACGGCCTGGACAGATTGAAAAAGGACACTCCGGGGGCCAGAGATGGGATCCGCTTTCTGGAAACAGAGTTTCGGAAAGGCAACAGGTTTGCTTCTCTTCTTTACTCGAGCTGAGCAATATGACCGTATTACACTAGGAATATGGCTCGGAATCTCAAGGCACTTCACACTTCAGTACATATTGTACGTATTACAATCTTAGATATAGGAAAAGTCAGTGAACAAAATTCACGAACTAAGAATGTGTTTTTGCGATAGGTACACAATAATACCAGAATAATGGCAAGGCAAGTTTATTTGTAGAGCACATTTCATACACAAGGCAATTCAAAGTGCTTCACAGCAGGAAAAATGCATTCAAATCACAAAGAAATTACAGAAATACAATAAAATTAACTAAATTAAAAATTATCAATCCAACTGATTTTCTAAACTAATAAAATCACAAACAAAAGAGAAGAGTGCAAAGAAAAAATCCTTTTAGTCATATGCGCAGCTAAACAAAACAGTTTTTAGCTTAGATTTGAACATTGTCAGAGTAGAAGCCTGTCTCACATCTTCAGGAAGACTGTTCCAGATTTTAGCTGCATAAAACTGAAACGCAGATTCCCCATGTTTTGTCCTGACTCTGGGCACCAGCAGGAGGCCGGTCCCTGAGGTCCTCAGAGTCCGAGATGGTTCATATGGCACTAACATATCCAAGATGTACTTTGGTGCTAGGCCATGGAGAGACTTGTACACAAGCAGAGCTGCTTTAAAGTCTATTCTCTGAGCCACAGGGAGCCAGTGCAGAGACCTGAGAACAGGACTAATGGGATGGTACTTCCTGGTTCTAGTCAGGACCCGAGCAGCAGCGTTCTGGATGAACTGCAGCTGTTTTACAGCTCGTTTGGAGAGACCAGTGAGCAGGCCGGTACAGTAGTCTAATCTACTGGAGACAAACGCGTGGATAAGTCTCTCTAAATCTGGTTTTGACACTATATTTTTGATTTTGGCAATGTTTTTTAGATGGTAAAAAGCTGCTGATGTTATTGATTTGACGTGGCTATTAAAGTTCAAGTCTGAGTCCATTATTACCCCCAGATTTCTAATTTGGTTTGTAGGTTTTAGAGCGAGACTCTGGAGGTGGCCGCTAACACTTTCTCTTTGTTTCTGTGGGCCAAAAACGATTATTTCAGTCTTGTCTGAGTTCAGCTGGAGAAAGTTGTTTTGCATCCACAAACTGATCTGTTGGATGCAGTGACAGAGTGAATCCACTGGTCCATAGTCACCTGCCGATAGTGAAACATAGATCTGAGTGTCGTCTGCATAATTGTGATAGGACACATTTTCACTGCGTATCAACTGACCCAACGGCAGCATGTAGAGGTTGAACAGAAGGGGACCCAGGACTGACCCTTGGGGCACTCCACAGGTCAGGGTCATGTGGTCTGAGACACAGCTACCAATTTCAACAAAGTACTTCCTGTCTTCCAGATAGGACCTTAACCAGTTTAGGGCAGTGCCAGTGATGCCCACCCAGTCCTCTAGTCTCTGTAAGAGGATCCCATGATCGACAGTGTCAAAAGCAGCACTCAGATCTAACAGAATTAAGACTGAGGCTTTGCCCGTGTCAGTGTTCAGGCGGATGTCATTTGTCACCTTGACAAGAGCAGTCTCAGTGCTGTGATGAGGTCTAAAACCTGACTGAAAAACATCAAATGAGTTGTTTATTAAGAGGAAATCTGTGAGCTGTTGGTAAACAACCTTTTCAAGGACTTTGCCCCAAAATGGCAGATTAGAGATGGGCCGGTAATGACTCAGTACTGCGGCATCAAGACTGCTCTTCTTTAGGAGAGGCTTTATGACCGCAGTTTTCAAAGACATTGGGAATGTTCCAGATTGAAGCGACATGTTAACTATGTGAGTGAGTGGTGCTAACAAACTGTTCAGCACAGACTTTAGAAATTTGGTGGGTAACACATCAAGGCAGCATGTAGATGAACTCAGACTGGTGATGATCTCATGGAAAGTTTTGTCAGTTACTGGTGCAAAGTGAGTCAGCTCTAAGTGTCTTGGTGGTTTTAGGGTAATTTTTTGCATTGTGGGATTTATAGCATTTTTAATGCCCTGAACTTTGTCATTAAAGAATAATGCAAACTCATTACACTTGGATGTGGAAATGAGTTCTAACTGCAGCTGAGCTGGAGGGTTTGTTAATCTGTTTACTGTGGCAAACAGGACACGCGAGTTGTTACTGCAGCTTCCAATTATTTCAGAAAAATATCTTTCCCTAGTTCTACATAAGATTAGGTTGTACATATTCAGCTTTTCTTTGTAAATCTCTTTTTGAACCTGGAGCTTTGACTTGCGCCATTTCCGTTCGGCCCTGCGGCACTCCCTTTTCTGTGCCCTGACCGAATCATCATTTCTCCACGGCGCCTTCTGCTTATTTTTAACCATTTTAGCCTTTATAGGGGCGATGGTGTCCAGAACATTCAAAACACTAGATGTAACAGAGTTCAACAAATCATTTACATTAGAACATGAGACATTTTCGAAGTTTATCATTTCCATAAACAGTGCACCTGTGCCATCACTTATGTGTCTCCTCTGAACAGCTGCAGGACCAGCCGGTGGTTTGGGAGAAACAGACGGGTCAAAGAAGACACAGAAATGATCAGACAGAGCAACATCGATCACATTAACATTTGAAATATTTACCCCCTTTGTAATTATGAGATCTAGAGTGTGTCATTTGCTGTGGGTGGGGCCTCTCACATGCTGAGTAAGACTGAAGGTTTCAAGGACAGCATCAAGCTCTTTAGCGTTTCTGTCACAAATATTATCAACATGCACATTGAAATCACCTGTAATGACCAAACCATCAAAGTCTGTGCATATGACTGAAAGCATCTCAGTAAAATCATCAATAAAACTTTGGCAGTGCTGGGGAGGCTTGTATAAAACAATGAAGAGAATGGATGGAGACCGTTTTAGCTCCATTTTAAAGGATACATACTCAAATGATGAAAACACCCCAAAAGACAACCTGCGGGTAATTATTTCATCTCTAAAGACAGCACAGACTCCACCCCCTTTTTTGTTTTCTCGTGTTTCAGATTCAAACTTAAAGTTGGGTGGAGCAGATTCTATCAGAACTACATTTCCTGTGTTTTTGTCAAGCCATGTTTCAGTTAAAAACATAAAATCAAGTTTATAAGAAGAAATAAAATTATTAATTAAGAGAGATTTGTTACATAAGGATCTGACATTTAGCACAGCAAGTTTCAGACTAGTTTCAGTGAGACTGGGCTTTATCTTTTCACAGGGAATATGAATCACATTTCTCAGATTGGGCCTGACTCGCATTTTGTTTTTCCATCTCTGTGATGATGTGACTACAGAAATAGCACTAGGGGGGGCTCTTTTTACATAGGGCCCCGGGTTGGTTTGATTTTTAATATGACAATAAGTCCCGGCAACGCTGAGACCCAGTGCATCCTAGCTATGGGAGATACCAGGTGAGAGACGAGGGGGGATGGGTGGTGGGGCTTTTGTTGGTGTAGTCGGCTTGTGCAGGGAAGAGTTGATAAGTATTGACATAGCCCTTGCTATATTGGGCGTGAGTGGAGCCATCTTAATGCCTGATTTGATCAGACTTTCAAAATGGCTGGGAAGGCCCATGGGTGAGAGTGGAGATGAGAAGGAGAATGAAGAATCTTTAGTGGGAGTAGATGTTGCAGGGGGAACCCAGGGCTGGTGTGAAGGCAGGGGCGATGACAGGGATGTTGTTGGGCTTGTCACAGATGGGTCCAAGGCCTTTGAAGATTGTTCCTTTGCTGGAGGCGGTGGAGGTGAATGTGGAGCAGCTGGAGCTGAATCCTTTGCTGGTGGTGGTGGAGCAGCTGCTGATGAATCCTTTGGTGGAGGCTGAGGTTGTGGTGCTTTTGATGTTGAAACATTGGCTCGGTCTCTGGCTGAGGGAGCAGGAATTCTTCTCTCATTCCTCTCTTCTCTAACTATCTGCTCAGGACCCTGTCCAGGCCCAGTCCAATGCCTCAGAGCGTGGAGCAGGTTCTCTGTCAGCACCCTCACTCCACCTCTGCATAGGTGGGGGCCATTTCTCTTAAACAGGTCCTCTCGTTTCCAGAATAGATAGAAGTTCTCAATGTAGTGTAGTCCTCTCGGGGGACACTCTTTGGACAGCCATGTGTTCAGCTGAAGAAGCCGGCTAAACTTGTTTATCCTCCTGTCGATGTTTGGAAGAGGTCCACTTATGAATGTTTTGATTTCCATTTTATCAAGCACGTCGAATAACTTCAAGAAGTCTTTTTTCAAAACTTCAGTCTGTTCCCGCCGCATGTCCACTGCACCCACGTGCACAATCAGCTGTTTAGCTCCTCCATGCTTAGCCATAATATTTGGAAGGAGTGACGTTATCTCAGAAACAGTGGCGCTTGGAAAAGAATGTGTGTTTATCTTTTCATGCGTCACGTGACTTATCGCGCCGTCCCCAACTAAAACAATGACCTTGGCTCCTGGCACAGATCCTTCTCGCTGTATTTTAGCCACGTCATCTTTCCTTTTTTCATTTAATTCCATCTCTGAAAGTGGTAAAAATCTGTTTGTGAGCTGTATTTTAGGTGACTTCACCTTATCTTTGTATCGTTTAGGCTTTGCTCCAAGTTTGTTCCAAGAAACAGCCTGGTCTTTCTGGTTTTTAGACAGTTTTGGAAACGACACAGAGTCACTGCGGTTTAGGTTGAAAGTAGCAGTTTTTCTTGTAAAAAGTGTGCTCTTCTTACCGTCGGTTGACACAGGAATGGTATCGTGAAGAACTTTTTCAGATTCCAAAACAAATATCCGTGTTTTCAGCTCATTCATTTCTTGTTGATATTTCCGACAGCGTTCACAGTCTTTCTCCCTTCTTCTCCCGGACATGTCGCTGGCGTCAGATATGTCGTTAAAACTGGAAAAATGTTCTTAAAATCCTTGGTTTACTTGAAAAAGTCTAAAGCAAAAATGTTTGGAAGACAAAAACTGATTAAAAAGCAAAATAAATAAGGAAAGCAGCGATAGCAAGCGGAGCGAGCGAAAAAGCGTGTGCACTCTTCGGAAGCAGGGTTGTCTTTATTATAAATATACAGTGCTAAATAAATAAAGCTTGAGCAAACTTTCCTTTTCTCCCCAAGTGAGGGGTAATATTTGTTCTAACTGGTTCTATACATTTTAAATGACATTTGATCCTTATTTAACCTAATTTAAGAAAAGGAATTTGTTTTCAGCAATGTTTTTGGGTTATTTTGAACAAAGAACAGTGGAAATATCTGCCTAATATCTGTCATCGGCCCAAGCTTTTCCTATAACATCCTTTCGGCCTGAAATGTCTATCGTGCACCACTAAAGAATATAGACTATGATTAAAATAAATGCATTCATAAAATGGACTTTGACTGAATTTAAATACAAATAAATAGAAGGAACAACCGTTGAGAAAAATGTGGTTTTGACTCAATTCAGCTCATAATTGAACAGCTGAGGAATCCGAGAACCACCTCAAGGAGCTCGCTGTACCGACTGCAGCACAGAGCTCGCCTACAGCGCGGAGCTCGCCAACTGCACAGAGCTCGCCTACAGCGCGGAGCTCGCCAACAGCACAGAGCTCGCCTACAGCGCGGAGCTCGCCAACTGCACAGAGCTCGCCTACAGCGCGGAGCTCGCCTACAGCACAGAGCTCTCCTACAGCGCGGAGCTCGCCTACAGCGCGGAGCTCGCCTACAGCGCGGAGCTCGCCAACAGCACAGAGCTCGCCTACAGCGCGGAGCTCGCCAACAGCACAGAGCTCGCCTACAGCACAGAGCTCGCCTACAGCGCGGAGCTCGCCTACAGCACAGAGCTCGCCTACAGCGCGGAGCTCGCCAACAGCACAGAGCTCGCCTACAGCGCGGAGCTCGCCTACAGCGCGGAGCTCGCCTACAGCACAGAGCTCGCCTACAGCGCGGAGCTCGCCAACAGCACAGAGCTCGCCTACAGCGCGGAGCTCGCCTACAGCACAGAGCTCGCCTACAGCGCGGAGCTCGCCAACAGCACAGAGCTCGCCTACAGCGCGGAGCTCGCCTACATTACAGAGCTCGCCTACAGCGCGGAGCTCGCCAACAGCACGGAGCTCGCCTACAGCGCGGAGCTCGCCTACAGCGCGGAGCTCGCCTACAGCGCGGAGCTCGCCTACAGCGCCGAGCTCGCCTACAGCGCCGAGCTCGCCTACAGCGCCGAGCTCGCCTACAGCGCCGAGCTCGCCTACAGCGCCGAGCTCGCCTACAGCGCCGAGCTCGCCTACAGCGCCGAGCTCGCCTACAGCGCCGAGCTCGCCTACAGCACGGAGCTCGCCTACAGCACGGAGCTCGCCTACAGCACAGCGCCGAGCTCGCCTACAGCACAGCGCCGAGCTCGCCTACAGCGCGGAGGAGCTCGCCTACAGCGCGGAGGAGCTCGCCTACAGCGCGGAGTTTGCCTACAGCACAGAGCTCGACTGCAGCGCCGAGCTCACCGCCTACAGCCGCTCTTTTGAAAAAAGCTCCAGGGGGCCACTAGGAGGGCGCTAGTCCATGGGTTGCTGACCCTGGACTAGACTGTTGTCCCTCTATTTGTCTAATGTCTGTGGTGTCTTTTGCAGTTTTTCTTCTTGTCCTCACCATAGATACTGTTTTACAAACAAAATCAAATGTGTGACCTGGACCAATGTTGTAAATATGATTGGATATTCGAGCAGTGGGACCTAGAACCATGAGTAAGTGTGGCTTTTGCTTGTTTTGCAGGTACATCCGCTGCCAAAAAGAAGTGGGGCGGAGTTTTGAAAGGGACAAAATGAAGCGATTGGACATAGAAGCCTGGTACATACGGCCATCATAAACCATGACATGAGCACATGTGCCTTGCACTAACCCTGTGGTCTTAGGCACATGTACAAGATGGTGGACAGCTGCCGGCAGCTGGCGGTGTCCCAGAGCCCTGGAGAAGAAGACACAGGCAGCATGGTGACCATCCTCACTGGGCGAGACGTGGACCAGATGTCTGTCCAGTCCACAGCCATGAAGGTGAGAACCTGTCCTGAGGTGGACAGTGTAATACACCAGTTACTCTGCACCATTCATCATGATTTTTCTTGGATTAAAGTATGTATGTTTTAATAGTTGTCAGTTTGGTGGGATAATCGGTTGTAAATATCTATCGTTTTTTAGTTTTTAATGACAGAAGTAGAGCAGACTGGAAACCTAGTGAAAGTTCTACAAACAATCCCCATAATCACAATGTGAAAGAAGGTTATTTACATTCCCTGGAAATGTCTTTCCAAATGTCTGTTATTTGATAACTTCTCATTCCAAAGCAAACAGACGATCCTTCTGCAGTGGCAATGAATCCTCTGTTCTCATCATTTTAAAGGAGACTTACTCAAGTGATGAAAACACAACAAAAGACAATTATTTCATCTCTAAAGACAGCACAGACTCCACCCCCTTTTTGTTTTCTCTTGTTTCAGATTCAAACTTAGTTAGATGAAGCAGATTCTATCAGAACTACATTTCCTGTGTTGTTAAGCCATGTTTCTTATTGTGGGAAGATGCTAAAGCTAACCCGTCTTTGTGTGGGAAGATGCTAAAGCTAACCCGTCTTTGTGTGGGAAGATGCTAAAGCTAACCCGTCTATGTGTGGGAAGATGCTAAAGCTAACCCGTCTTTGTGTGGGAAGATGCTAAAGCTAACCCGTCTATGTGTGGGAAGATGCTAAAGCTAACCCGTCTTTGTGTGGGAAGATGCTAAAGCTAACCCGTCTTTGTGTGGGAAGATGCTAAAGCTAACCCGTCTTTGTGTGGGAAGATGCTAAAGCTAACCCGTCTATGTGTGGGAAGATGCTAAAGCTAACCCGTCTTTGTGTGGGAAGATGCTAAAGCTAACCCGTCTATGTGTGGGAAGATGCTAAAGCTAACCCGTCTTTGTGTGGGAAGATGCTAAAGCTAACCCGTCTTTGTGTGGGAAGATGCTAAAGCTAACCCGTCTTTGTGTGGGAAGATGCTAAAGCTAACCCGTCTATGTGTGGGAAGATGCTAAAGCTAACCCGTCTTTGTGTGGGAAGATGCTAAAGCTAACCCGTCTATGTGTGGGAAGATGCTAAAGCTAACCCGTCTTTGTGTGGGAAGATGCTAAAGCTAACCCGTCTTTGTGTGGGAAGATGCTAAAGCTAATCCGTCTATGTGTGGGGAGATGCTAAAGCTAACCCGTCTATGTGTGGGGAGATGCTAAAGCTAATCCGTCTATGTGTGGGGAGATGCTAAAGCTAACCCGTCTATGTGTGGGGAGATGCTAAAGCTAACCCGTCTATGTGTGGGGAGATGCTAAAGCTAACCCGTCTATGTGTGGGAAGATGCTAAAGCTAACCCGTCTGTGTGGGAAGATGCTAAAGCTAATCCGTCTATGTGTGGGGAGATGCTAAAGCTAACCCGTCTATGTGTGGGGAGATGCTAAAGCTAACCCGTCTATGTGTGGGGAGATGCTAAAGCTAACCCGTCTATGTGTGGGGAGATGCTAAAGCTAACCCGTCTATGTGTGGGAAGATGCTAAAGCTAACCCGTCTGTGTGGGAAGATGCTAAAGCTAACCCGTCTATATGTGGGAAAATGCTAAAGCTAACCCGTCTATGTGTGGGAAGATGCTAAAGCTAACCCGTCTATGTGTGGGAAGATGCTAAAGCTAACCTGTCTTTGTGTGGGAAGATGCTAAAGCTAACCCGTCTTTGTGTGGGAAGATGCTAAAGCTAACCTGTCTTTGTGTGGGAAGATGCTAAAGCTAACCCGGCTTTGTGTGGGAAGATGCTAAAGCTAACACGTCTATGTGTGGGAAGAAGCTAAAGCTAACACGTCTATGTGTGGGAAGATGCTAAAGCTAACCTGTCTATGTGTGGGGAGATGCTAAAGCTAACCCGTCTTTGTGTGGGAAGATGCTAAAGCTAACCCGTCTATGTGTGGGGAGATGCTAAAGCTAACCTGTCTATGTGTGGGGAGATGCTAAAGCTAACCCGTCTATGTGGGAAGATGCTAAAGCTAACCCGTTTTTGTGTGGGAAGATGCTAAAGCTAACCCGTCTATGTGTGGGGAGATGCTAAAGCTAATCCGTCTATGTGTGGGGAGATGCTAAAGCTAACCCGTCTATGTGTGGGGAGATGATAAAGCTAATCCGTCTATGTGTGGGGAGATGCTAAAGCTAACCCGTCTATGTGTGGGGAGATGCTAAAGCTAACCCGTCTATGTGTGGGGAGATGCTAAAGCTAACCCGTCTTTGTGTGGGAAGATGCTAAAGCTAACCCGTCTTTGTGTGGGAAGATGCTAAAGCTAACCCGTCTTTGTGTGGGAAGATGCTAAAGCTAACCCGTCTATGTGTGGGAAGATGCTAAAGCTAACCCGTCTTTGTGTGGGAAGATGCTAAAGCTAACCCGTCTATGTGTGGGAAGATGCTAAAGCTAACCCGTCTTTGTGTGGGAAGATGCTAAAGCTAACCCGTCTTTGTGTGGGAAGATGCTAAAGCTAACCCGTCTTTGTGTGGGAAGATGCTAAAGCTAACCCGTCTTTGTGTGGGAAGATGCTAAAGCTAACCCGTCTTTGTGTGGGAAGATGCTAAAGCTAACCCGTTTATGTGTGGGAAGATGCTAAAGCTAACCCGTCTATGTGTGGGAAGATGCTAAAGCTAACCCGTCTTTGTGTGGGAAGATGCTAAAGCTAACCCGTCTTTGTGTGGGAAGATGCTAAAGCTAACCTGTCTTTGTGTGGGAAGATGCTAAAGCTAACCCGGCTTTGTGTGGGAAGATGCTAAAGCTAACACGTCTATGTGTGGGAAGAAGCTAAAGCTAACACGTCTATGTGTGGGAAGATGCTAAAGCTAACCTGTCTATGTGTGGGAAGATGCTAAAGCTAACCCGTCTATGTGTGGGGAGATGCTAAAGCTAACCCGTCTTTGTGTGGGAAGATGCTGAAGCTAACCCGTCTATGTGTGGGGAGATGCTAAAGCTAACCTGTCTATGTGTGGGAAGATGCTAAAGCTAACCCGTCTATGTGGGAAGATGCTAAAGCTAACCCGTTTTTGTGTGGGAAGATGCTAAAGCTAACCCGTCTATGTGTGGGGAGATGCTAAAGCTAACCCGTCTATGTGTGGGGAGATGCTAAAGCTAACCCGTCTATGTGTGGGGAGATGTTTAAGCTAACCCGTCCATGTGTGGGAAGATGCTAAAGCTTACCCGTCTGTGTGGGAAGATGCTAAAGCTAACCCGTTTATGTGTGGGAAGATGCTAAAGCTAACCCGTCTGTGTGGGAAGATGCTAAAGCTAACCCGTCTATGTGTGGGAAGATGCTAAAGCTAACCCGTCTATGTGTGGGAAGATGCTAAAGCTAACCCGTCTATGTGTGGGAAGATGCTAAAGCTAACCTGTCTTTCTGTGGGGAGATGCTAAAGCTAACCCATCTATGTGTGGGAAGATGCTAAAGCTAACCTGTCTTTGTGTGGGGAGATGCTAAAGCTAACCCATCTATGTGTGGGAAGATGCTAAAGCTAACCTGTCTTTGTGTGGGGAGATGCTAAAGCTAACCCATTTATGTGTGGGGAGATGCTAAAGCTAACCTGTCTTTGTGTGGGGAGATGCTAAAGCTAACCCATCTATGTGTGGGAAGATGCTAAAGCTAACCCGTCTTTGTGTGGGAAGATGCTAAAGCTAACCTGTCTTTGTGTGGGGAGATGCTAAAGCTAACCCGTCTATGTGTGGGAAGATGCTAAAGCTAACCTGTCTTTGTGTGGGGAGATGCTAAAGCTAACCTGTCTTTGTGTGGGGAGATGCTAAAGCTAACCTGTCTATGTGTGGGAAGATGCTAAAGCTAACCTGTCTTTGTGTGGGGAGATGCTAAAGCTAACCTGTCTTTGTGTGGGGAGATGCTAAAGCTAACCCGTCTATGTGTGGGGAGATGCTAAAGCTAACCTGTCTTTGTGTGGGGAGATGCTAAAGCTAACCTGTCTTTGTGTGGGGAGATGCTAAAGCTAACCCGTCTATGTGTGGGGAGATGCTAAAGCTAACCTGTCTTTGTGTGGGGAGATGCTAAAGCTAACCTGTCTTTGTGTGGGGAGATGCTAAAGCTAACCCGTCTCTTTCAGTCGGCGCTCCAGGCTGTGGCAGCGGCGGGCATGGAGCTGAAGCACATCCGCCTCTTCTACCAGCAGTGGAAGGAGATGGGCTGAAGGATCCGGGATGCTGCTCGGACATAACGCTCGGCCTTCTCTTTCTCCCAATATTTTGCTGTTCATCTCCAAAAAGGCATCACCCATTCAACAGAAAGGCAGAGTGAGGGCTTCAGAGGCCGCAGCGGGGCCCTTTGAACGCTCCACGGTGAGGAGTAATGTGCTGCTCCTCCTGAAGGAGCCCGAGCCGGAGCCGGGGAGGAACTTTGAGGTGCGGCTGGTTGGATGTGATTTATTAAAATTTGAATTGTTGCAGTTGAATTCTTGTGGATCTTATTTTGGTCTGTTTTCATGGGTTGTGTGAATGTAAATACATTTGGATTAGATTTGTGACGTCAGGATTCAGTTCACAGCTCATTTTAACATCCACAATAAATGAATAGAAGAATCCTATGTATTTCAGAACATGTTTGTAAAACTGCAGGGTTGGCATATTTTTTTTATTTTTTTTTACCAAAAACACGTTTAAAAAGAACAAGACCATAGAGAAAATGGTAAATGGAAGAAAAACACAAAGACATCCAATAAAAATAAAGCACACCAAGTCCAAGTAAAAATGTTCCATTTAGTCCAGAGTCTATCAAATATGTCCATTTTCAATGTGATTCTCCGTATTCCATATGCCAGTGATATCGGTCCAGTTCATCAGCTCAGTTTGTGTCATCCACTTTTTGTGATGGTCCTTTTCCCTGCTCAGGAGTGTATTCCAAAGGGTTTCCATTTATTGTTTCCAAGGCAGGAGTTTTGAGGCAGAAATTCATAGTTCTGAAATTGAGTGGGAGTTTCAGATCAATATTTCAGAGCAATGGGACAATCCCAAAACCTGTGATGGTGGTTTTACCTCCTGCTGCCACCGTTTCTCCAACAGTTAACTGATATAATAATGATATATTATTATATCTATTATATAATAACTGAACAATTCATACTTTGACAGGGTGTTATGAAAAAAGCGACACATTTTTCCAGGAAAATGGGATGTGGTTCTGGGATGTACTAGTACTTTCCCACTCATCAACCAGAGCAAGTGGCTGCACAAATAATATTTTTTTTCTATTTAATTATTTTAATGTTTATATTAAAACAAAACACAGAAGAAAAGAATACGACCAGAACGAGGAGACAGAAACCAAAATTAGCAGACATCCAATAACAGCCATACATGGATCAAAAAGAAGAGAAAAAGAACTCGACGTGATCAACCACAGTCTGTCAAATATGTCCATTTTCAATTAAATCAAATTTTGTGTCATACATTTTTTCGTGAGGGTCTTTTTCGCTGCTCCCATGAGGATGCTCCAGAGAGCTGCTGTCTCTGAGGTCCAAATGCAGAGTCCTGAGGTCCAAACGCAGAGTCCTGAGGTCCAAACGCAGAGTCCTGAGGCCCAAACGCAGAGTCCTGAGGCCCAAACGCAGAGTCCTGAGGCCCAAACGCAGAGTCCTGAGGCCCAAACGCAGAGTCCTGAGGCCCAAACGCAGAGTCCTGAGGCCCAAACGCAGAGTCCTGAGGCCCAAACGCAGAGTCCTGAGGCCCAAACGCAGAGTCCTGAGGCCCAAACGCAGAGTCCTGAGGCCCAAACGCAGAGTCCTGAGGCCCAAACGCAGAGTCCTGAGGCCCAAACGCAGAGTCCTGAGGCCCAAACGCAGAGTCCTGAGGCCCAAACGCAGAGTCCTGAGGCCCAAACGCAGAGTCCTGAGGCCCAAACGCAGAGTCCTGAGGCCCAAAAACAGAGTCCTGAGGCCCAAACGCAGAGTCCTGAGGCCCAAACGCAGAGTCCTGAGGCCCAAACGCAGAGTCCTGAGGCCCAAACGCAGAGTCCTGAGGCCCAAACGCAGAGTCCTGAGGCCCAAACGCAGAGTCCTGAGGCCCAAACGCAGAGTCCTGAGGCCCAAAGGACAGGACAGGACAATCCCAAAACACAGGACAGTGGTTTGTCTCCTGCTGCCACGTCCTGTCCAACAGTCTGACCCTCTCTTTCCCATTGACCCTTCATGTGTCATGTGACTGTCCAGACTCTTCATACATTTGTATCATGTAAATATTAATCCTCTTGAAAGTTCCGATTTTTTTAGATTTAATAAATATTTCAGTCAATGTTGCAGAAGTTGATGCTTGGTTTAATTTCTTGGTTATAATTCCTTATTTGGACAAAACTATATTTGTCCTTTACCTTTTGTTAAAGCCAAGTCTTGGTCACAAGTCAAACAGTTTAAGATGATAATAATTTTGTTTAGTTTGTATGTTTTGATCAGCTCCTTCCATGTTGTAAGAACAGATTTGACCCAAGAGTTCTCCACTTCCTCCTCATGACTCAAGCGTCTGTCATCTGCCAGTAAGACCTGTACAAGAACCCCCGGCACCACATGACTCTCAGTATAAGACCTGTACAGGAACCTCAGGCACCACATGACTCTCAGTATAAGACCTGTACAGGAACCCCCGGCACCACATGACTCTCAGTATAAGACCTGTACAGGAACCCCCGGCACCACATGACTCTCAGTATAAGACCTGTACAAGAACCCCCGGCACCACATGACTCTCAGTATAAGACCTGTACAGGAACCTCAGGCACCACATGACTCTCAGTATAAGACCTGTACAGGAACCCCCGGCACCACATGACTCTCAGTATAAGACCTGTACAGGAACCCCCGGCACCACATGACTCTCAGTATAAGACCTGTACAAGAACCCCCGGCACCACATGACTCTCAGTATAAGACCTGTACAGGAACCTCAGGCACCACATGACTCTCAGTATAAGACCTGTACAGGAACCCCCGGCACCACATGACTCTCAGTATAAGACCTGTACAGGAACCCCCGGCACCACATGACTCTCAGTATAAGACCTGTACAGGAACCCCCGGCACCACATGACTCTCAGTATAAGACCTGTACAGGAACCTCAGGCACCACATGACTCTCAGTATAAGACCTGTACAGGAACCCCCGGCACCACATGACTCTCAGTATAAGACCTGTACAGGAACCTCAGGCACCACATGACTCTCAGTATAAGACCTGTACAGGAACCTGAGGCACCACATGACTCTCAGTATAAGACCTGTACAGGAACCTCAGGCACCACATGACTCTCAGTATAAGACCTGTACAGGAACCCCCGGCACCACATGACTCTCAGTATAAGACCTGTACAGGAACCTCAGGCACCACATGACTCTCAGTATAAGACCTGTACAGGAACCCCCGGCACCACATGACTCTCAGTATAAGACCTGTACAGGAACCCCCGGCACCACATGACTCTCAGTATAAGACCTGTACAGGAACCTGAGGCACCACATGACTCTCAGTATAAGACCTGTACAGGAACCTCAGGCACCACATGACTCTCAGTATAAGACCTGTACAGGAACCCCCGGCACCACATGACTCTCAGTATAAGACCTGTACAGGAACCTCAGGCACCACATGACTCTCAGTATAAGACCTGTACAGGAACCCCCGGCACCACATGACTCTCAGTATAAGACCTGTACAGGAACCCCCGGCACCACATGACTCTCAGTATAAGACCTGTACAGGAACCTCAGGCACCACATGACTCTCAGTATAAGACCTGTACAGGAACCTCAGGCACCACATGACTCTCAGTATAAGACCTGTACAGGAACCCCCGGCACCACATGACTCTCAGTATAAGACCTGTACAGGAACCCCCGGCACCACATGACTCTCAGTATAAGACCTGTACAGGAACCTCAGGCACCACATGACTCTCAGTATAAGACCTGTACAGGAACCTCAGGCACCACATGACTCTCAGTATAAGACCTGTACAGGAACCCCCGGCACCACATGACTCTCAGTATAAGACCTGTACAGGAACCCCCGGCACCACATGACTCTCAGTATAAGACCTGTACAGGAACCTCAGGCACCACATGACTCTCAGTATAAGACCTGTACAGGAACCTCAGGCACCACATGACTCTCAGTATAAGACCTGTACAGGAACCTCAGGCACCACATGACTCTCAGTATAAGACCTGTACAGGAACCCCCGGCACCACATGATTCTCAGTATAAGACCTGTACAGGAACCTCTGGCACCACATGACTCTCAGTATAAGACCTGTACAGGAACCCCCGGCACCACATGACTCTCAGTATAAGACCTGTACAGGAACCCCCGGCACCACATGACTCTCAGTATAAGACCTGTACAGGAACCTGAGGCACCACATGACTCTCAGTATAAGACCTGTACAGGAACCTCAGGCACCACATGACTCTCGGTATAAGACCTGTACAGGAACCTCAGGCACCACATGACTCTCAGTATAAGACCTGTACAGGAACCCCGGCACCACATGACTCTCAGTATAAGACCTGTACAGGAACCCCCGGCACCACATGACTCTCAGTATAAGACCTGTACAGGAACCTCAGGCACCACATGACTCTCAGTATAAGACCTGTACAGGAACCTCAGGCACCACATGACTCTCAGTATAAGACCTGTACAGGAACCTCAGGCACCACATGACTCTCAGTATAAGACCTGTACAGGAACCTCCGGCACCACATGACTCTCAGTATAAGACCTGTACAGGAACCTCAGGCACCACATGACTCTCAGTATAAGACCTGTACAGGAACCTCAGGCACCACATGACTCTCAGTATAAGACCTGTACAGGAACCCCCGGCACCACATGACTCTCAGTATAAGACCTGTACAGGAACCCCCGGCACCACATGACTCTCAGTATAAGACCTGTACAGGAACCCCCGGCACCACATGACTCTCAGTATAAGACCTGTACAGGAACCTCAGGCACCACATGACTCTCAGTATAAGACCTGTACAGGAACCCCCGGCACCACATGACTCTCAGTATAAGACCTGTACAGGAACCTCAGGCACCACATGACTCTCAGTATAAGACCTGTACAGGAACCTGAGGCACCACATGACTCTCAGTATAAGACCTGTACAGGAACCTCAGGCACCACATGACTCTCAGTATAAGACCTGTACAGGAACCCCCGGCACCACATGACTCTCAGTATAAGACCTGTACAGGAACCTCAGGCACCACATGACTCTCAGTATAAGACCTGTACAGGAACCCCCGGCACCACATGACTCTCAGTATAAGACCTGTACAGGAACCCCCGGCACCACATGACTCTCAGTATAAGACCTGTACAGGAACCTGAGGCACCACATGACTCTCAGTATAAGACCTGTACAGGAACCTCAGGCACCACATGACTCTCAGTATAAGACCTGTACAGGAACCCCCGGCACCACATGACTCTCAGTATAAGACCTGTACAGGAACCTCAGGCACCACATGACTCTCAGTATAAGACCTGTACAGGAACCCCCGGCACCACATGACTCTCAGTATAAGACCTGTACAGGAACCCCCGGCACCACATGACTCTCAGTATAAGACCTGTACAGGAACCTCAGGCACCACATGACTCTCAGTATAAGACCTGTACAGGAACCTCAGGCACCACATGACTCTCAGTATAAGACCTGTACAGGAACCCCCGGCACCACATGACTCTCAGTATAAGACCTGTACAGGAACCCCCGGCACCACATGACTCTCAGTATAAGACCTGTACAGGAACCTCAGGCACCACATGACTCTCAGTATAAGACCTGTACAGGAACCTCAGGCACCACATGACTCTCAGTATAAGACCTGTACAGGAACCCCCGGCACCACATGACTCTCAGTATAAGACCTGTACAGGAACCCCCGGCACCACATGACTCTCAGTATAAGACCTGTACAGGAACCTCAGGCACCACATGACTCTCAGTATAAGACCTGTACAGGAACCTCAGGCACCACATGACTCTCAGTATAAGACCTGTACAGGAACCTCAGGCACCACATGACTCTCAGTATAAGACCTGTACAGGAACCCCCGGCACCACATGATTCTCAGTATAAGACCTGTACAGGAACCTCTGGCACCACATGACTCTCAGTATAAGACCTGTACAGGAACCCCCGGCACCACATGACTCTCAGTATAAGACCTGTACAGGAACCCCCGGCACCACATGACTCTCAGTATAAGACCTGTACAGGAACCTGAGGCACCACATGACTCTCAGTATAAGACCTGTACAGGAACCTCAGGCACCACATGACTCTCAGTATAAGACCTGTACAGGAACCTCAGGCACCACATGACTCTCAGTATAAGACCTGTACAGGAACCCCGGCACCACATGACTCTCAGTATAAGACCTGTACAGGAACCCCCGGCACCACATGACTCTCAGTATAAGACCTGTACAGGAACCTCAGGCACCACATGACTCTCAGTATAAGACCTGTACAGGAACCTCAGGCACCACATGACTCTCAGTATAAGACCTGTACAGGAACCTCAGGCACCACATGACTCTCAGTATAAGACCTGTACAGGAACCTCCGGCACCACATGACTCTCAGTATAAGACCTGTACAGGAACCTCAGGCACCACATGACTCTCAGTATAAGACCTGTACAGGAACCTCAGGCACCACATGACTCTCAGTATAAGACCTGTACAGGAACCCCCGGCACCACATGACTCTCAGTATAAGACCTGTACAGGAACCCCCGGCACCACATGACTCTCAGTATAAGACCTGTACAGGAACCCCCGGCACCACATGACTCTCAGTATAAGACCTGTACAGGAACCTCAGGCACCACATGACTCTCAGTATAAGACCTGTACAGGAACCTCAGGCACCACATGACTCTCAGTATAAGACCTGTACAGGAACCTCCGGCACCACATGACTCTCAGTATAAGACCTGTACAGGAACCTGAGGCACCACATGACTCTCAGTATAAGACCTGTACAGGAACCTCAGGCACCACATGACTCTCAGTATAAGACCTGTACAGGAACCTCAGGCACCACATGACTCTCAGTATAAGACCTGTACAGGAACCCCCGGCACCACATGACTCTCAGTATGAGACCTGTACAGGAACCCCCGGCACCACATGACTCTCAGTATAAGACCTGTACAGGAACCTCAGGCACCACATTACTCTCAGTATGAGACCTGTACAGGAACCCCCGGCACCACATTACTCTCAGTATAAGACCTGTACAGGAACCCCCGGCACCACATGACTCTCAGTATAAGACCTGTACAGGAACCCCCGGCACCACATGACTCTCAGTATAAGACCTGTACAGGAACCCCCGGCACCACATGACTCTCAGTATAAGACCTGTACAGGAACCTCAGGCACCACATGACTCTCAGTATAAGACCTGTACAGGAACCCCCGGCACCACATTAACGCTAAAGCCTTTTTTCACAGTAGAATATTACTATCAACATTCCCCTGGTTTATTTTACTTTACAGACAAAGACATTCTTGTGAAGTGTGTTGCTGCAGAGCACAAGAGCACACACCTCGGTACATGCTGGAGTTCAGTCATTGCACCGTTACAGTCCCAGACACATCTCTGCAGCCCCCTGCTGGTCATTACAGTCCCAGACACATCTCGGCCTCCTGAGCCTCCTGCTGTGAGAGTGTGACATGTGCTGACTCAGCTCTTTGTCAGGTTTAACAGGTGAGAGGACAGGTCCTGCAGTAGTTGCACATTTGCTTTCAGGGTCAAACTTCACTGACGTGTCTAATCTCAGTATGTTCTATAATCCTTTTAGTGCTGGTTTCCTTTTGACACACCTCTGCACACAAGATAATGGCCCCTGGGAGCACAGCGAAGGGATTATAAGCTCCTGCTACGACACAGGCACACAGGAACCTTTGAATGAAGAATTGACATTCAGAGACAAATGTGACACGACCTGTCAAATGTACTCACAAATGTACTCGCATACTTACAATATCATCAGTTGTCTGTGTAAGAGAGTAAACCTGACCTGTGGCTCAGGGTCAATCACTGACAGAACCTGTGTCTGTGCCTGTTCTCTGAGGATGTTTAACCGCCGCTTAGCACACACTCACTGACCCCCTCACCCTGACACCACCCCCTCAGGCCCCCAGACCAGACCCCCCTCCTGAACATTTAACTGGAGCAAAGGTCACCAGCACAGTCGAGAGTCACTGTCCCGAGCACACGTCCACTCGTCTCGGCGTTACACTGGTAAGTTTATATTCCGTACACGTTTATGCTGCTAAATTGTATTTGTTTTCCTGTGGTTTATCTTCTCCATCCATTCACCGCTTTATCGCATATTTTCTGCGTAGCATTCCAGTCAGAGTCTAATCCTGTAAAACCTCTTACAGTCAGAACCAGGTCCTAAAGCTCCAGGAGCGTGTTCCAGTTTGGACAGTTTTGACATTGTGAAAATAGATATTTACAACAGCACGAGTTATATTGTTTGAATTGACAACAAAACCTCTGGGGAAGAACATTGTAGTTCCTCTGTTTATGTCTGTATCATTTCTTGATTCCAGACGAAGCCACATCTGCCCAGCTCCACCTATGGTCCCGACATAAACCAGCACCTAAGTCATCCAACAGCTGTGAAGATGGGCTTTTCAGAGCTGCTGGAGGAGGTGAGATATGTGGACAAGTGGGGCCCTGAGAGGAGAAGTGGGGCCCTGAGAGGAGAAGTGGGGCCCTGAGAGGAGAAGTGGGGCCCTGAGAGGAGAAGTGGGGCCCTGGACAGGTGGGGCCCTGGACAGGTGGGGCCCTGAGAAGAGAAGTGGTCTGGGGAGCGGAGAAGAGAGGCTCTAGGCAGGGCCGGCCCAGCCTATAAGCGAACTAAGCAGCCGCGTAGGGCCCCGAGGCTTTAATAGGGCCCCCAATCTGGCAACCCGTTTTATGCGAAGTGCAAGAGCAGCGTGCGCCACTAGTGTAGTAGCGCTGCTGGCGCGGCAGCGCACACAGCGGGAACATATAACACACAAACCACGTTTATTTGTAATGACAATCTGGCAACCGAGACACCAAACCTGCGCTGATTGGGCAACTTCATTGTGCGCGAGCAGAAGAGCAAAACATAAACACAACACAACCTGGTCCCTGCGTGGTCCTCATGTCCAGAAGAATATATCCCCCCGATGCCGAAAAACGAAAGAAGAAACTTCTTGACGATGTAAAGAAACTGCAAACTCAACAACACTCTCAGGTATTGAACTTCTCTTACAAAGAGACGGTTAATGCTGCTGTTTGAAACAACACGAGTCTGTCACGTTCGCTCAGGCTGGAGCCGAGGAGAGCTCTGCCCCGCGCACAATATGTGTCTGAATGAAAGATAATGAGCTTCACATTTACACCAGCTCCGTAGTG